>NW_027013189.1:122500-132500 GCF_036934945.1 Oncorhynchus masou masou | reverse complement strand
TCTCTCTGCCTCCCACTCCCTCTCTCTCTGCCTCTCTCTCTGTCTCCCACTCCCTCTCTCTCTGCCTCCCACTCCCTCTCTCTCTGCCTCCCACTCCCTCTCGCTCTGCCTCCCACTCCCTCTCTCTGTCTCCCACTCCCTCTCTCTCTGCCTCTCTCTCTGTCTCCCACTCCCTCTCTCTCTGCCTCTCTCTCTGCCTCCCACTCCCTCTCTCTCTGCCTCCCACTCCCTCTCTCTCTGTCTCCCACTCCCTCTCTCTCTGCCTCTCTCTCTGTCTCCCACTCCCTCTCTCTCTGCCTCCCACTCCCTCTCTCTCTGTCTCCCACTCCCTCTCTCTCTGCCTCCCACTCCCTCTCTCTCTGCCTCCCACTCCCTCTCTCTCTGCCTCCCACTCCCTCTCTCTCTCTCTCTCCTCCCACTCCCTCTCTCTCTGCCTCTCTCTCTCTCTCCCACTCTGCCTCCCACTCTCTCTCTCTCTGCCTCCCACTCCCTCTCTCTCTGCCTCCCACTCCCTCTCTCTCTGCCTCTCTCTCTGTCTCCCACTCGCTCTCACTCTGCCTATCTCTCTGCCTCCCACTCCCTCTCTCTCTGCCTCTCTCTCTGCCTCCCACTCCCTCTCTCTCTGCCTCTCTCTCTCTCCCACTCCCTCTCACTCTGCCTCCCACTCCCTCTCTCTCTGCCTCCCACTCCCTCTCTCTCTGCATCCCACTCCCTCTCTCTCTCTGTCTCCCACTCCCTCTCTCTCTGCCTCTCTCTCTGTCTCCCACTCCCTCTCTCTCTGCCTCTCTCTCGGTCTCCCACTCCATCTCACTCTGCCTCCCACTCCCTCTCTCTCTGCCTCCCACTCCCTCTCTCAATTCAATTCAATTCAAGGGGCTTTATTGGCATGGGTAACATGTGTTAACATTGCCAAAGCAAGTAAGGTAGATAATATATAAAGTGAAATAAACAATAAAAATTAACAGTAGACATCACACATACAGAAGTTTCAAAACTATAAAGACATTACAAATGTCATATTATATATAAACAGTGTTTTTACAATGTACAAATGGTAAAGGACACAAGATAAAATAAATAAGCATAGATATGGGTTGTATTTACAATGGTGCGTGTTCTTCACTGGTTGCCCTTTTCTCGTGGCAACAGGTCACAAATCTTGCTGCTCTGATGGCACACTATGGAATTTCACCCAGTAGATATGGGAGTTTTTCAAAATTGGATTTGTTTTCGAATTCTTTGTGGATCTGTGTAATCTGAGGGAAATATGTATCTCTAATATGGTCATACATTGGGCAGGAGGTTAGGAAGTGCAGCTCAGTTTCCACCTCATTTTGTGGGCAGTGAGCACATAGCCTGTCTTCTCTTGAGAGCCATGTCTGCCTACGGTGGCCTTTCTCAATAGCAAGGCTATGCTCGCTGAGTCTGTACATAGTCAAAGCTTTCCTTCATTTTGGGTCAGTCACAGTGGTCAGGTATTTGTTAATTCTTTCCAATGTGTCAAGTAATTATCTTTTTGTTTTCTCATGATTTGGTTGGGTCTAATTGTGCTGCTGTCATGGGGCTCTGTAGGGTGTGTTTGTGAACAGAGCCCCAGGACCAGCTTGCTTAGGGGACTCTTCTCCAGGTTCATCTCTCTGTAGGTGATGGCTTTGTTGTGGAAGGTTTGGGAATCGCTTCCTTTTAGGTGGTTATAGAATTTAACAGCTCTTTTCTGGATTTTGATAATTAGTGGGTATCGGCCTAATTCTGCTCTGCATGCATTATTTGGTGTTCTACGTTGTACACGGAAGATATTTTTGCAGAATTCTGCGCGCAGAGTCTCAATTTGGTGTTTGTCCCATTTTGTGAAGTCTTGGTTGGTGAGCGGAGCCCAGACCTCACAACCATAAAGGGCAATGGGCTCTATGACTGATTCAAGTATTTTTAGCCAAATCCTAATTGGTATGTTGAAATTTATGTTCCTTTTGATGGCATAGAATGCCCTTCTTGCCTTGTCTCTCAGATCGTTCACAGCTTTGTGGAAGTTACCTGTGGCGCTGATGTTTAGGCCAAGGTATGTATCGTTTTTTGTGTGCTCTAGGGCAACAGTGTCTAGATGGAATTTGTATTTGTGGTCCTGGTGACTGGACCTTTTTTGGAACACCATTATTTTGGTCTTACTGAGATTTTACTGTCAGGGCCCAGGTCTGACAGAATCTGTGCATAAGGTCTAGGTGCTGCTGTAGGCCCTCCTTGGTTGGTGACAGAAGCACCAGATTATCAGCAAACAGCAGACATTTGACTTCAGATTCTAGTAGGGTGAGGCCGGGTGCTGCAGACTTTTCTAGTGCCCGCGCCAGTTTGTTGATATATATGTTGAAGAGGGTGGGGCTTAAGCTGCATCCCTGTCTAACCCCACGACCCTGTGTGAAGAAATTTGTGTGTTTTTTGCCAATTTTAACCGCACACTTGTTGTTTGTGTACATGGATTTTATGATGTCGTATGTTTTACCCCCAACACCACTTTCCATCAGTTTGTATAGCAGACCCTCATGCCAAATTGAGTCGAAGGCTTTTTTGAAATCAACAAAGCATGAGAAGACTTTGCCTTTGTTTTGGTTTCTTTGGTTGTCAATTAGGGTGTGCAGGGTGAATACATGGTCTGTTGTACGGTAATTTGGTAAAAAGCCAATTTGACATTTGCTCAGTACATTGTTTTCATTGAGGAAGTGTACGAGTCTGCTGTTAATGATAATGCAGAGGATTTTCCCAAGGTTACTGTTGACGCATATTCCACGGTAGTTATTGGGGTCAAATTTGTCTCCATTTTTGTGGATTGGGGTGATCAGTCCTTGGTTCCAAATATTGGCGAAGATGCCAGAGCTAAGGATGATGTTAAAGAGTTTTAGTATAGCCAATTGGAATTTGTTGTCTGTATATTTGATCATTTCATTGAGGATACCATCAACACCACAGGCCTTTTTGGGTTGGAGGGTTTTTATTTTGTCCTGTAACTCATTCAATGTAATTGGAGAATCCAGTGGGTTCTGGTAGTCTTTAATAGTTGATTCTAAGATCTGTATTTGATCATGTATATGTTTTTGCTCTTTATTCTTTGTTATAGAGCCAAAAAGATTGGAGAAGTGGTTTACCCATACATCTCCATTTTGGATAGATAATATTGTTTTAGTGATTCACCATAGTGAAGGCGTAGACTCAGGTTTTCTGAGTCTCTATGTTTTTGGTTGGACAGGTTTCTCAATTTCTTTCTTAGATTTTTGCATTATTCATCAAACCATTTGTCATTGTTGTTAATTTTCTTTGGTTTTCTATTTGAGATTTTTAGATTTGATAGGGAAGCTGAGAGGTCAAATATACTGTTAAGATTTTCTACTGCCAAGTTTACACCTTCACTATTACAGTGGAACGTTTTACCCAGGAAATTGTCTAAAAGGGATTGAATTTGTTGTTGCCTAATTGTTTTTTGGTAGGTTTCCAAACTGCATTCCTTCCATCTATAGCATTTCTTAATGTTACTCAGTTCCTTTGGCTTTGATGCCTCATGATTGAGTATTGCTCTGTTTAGGTAGACTGTGATTTTGCTGTGGTCTGATAGGGGTGTCAGTGGGCTGACTGTGAACGCTCTGAGAGACTCTGGGTTGAGGTCAGTGATAAAGTAGTCTACAGTACTACTGCCAAGAGATGAGCTATAGGTGTACCTACCATAGGAGTCCCCTTGAAGCCTACCATTGACTATGTACATACCCAGCGTGCGACAGAGCTGCAGGAGTTGTGACCCGTTTTTGTTGGTTATGTTGTCATAGTTGTGCCTAGGAGGGCATACGGGGGAGGGAATGCTGTCACCTCCAGGCAGGTGTTTGTCCCCCACTCCCTCTCTCTCTGCCTCTCTCTCTGTCTCCCACTCCCTCTCTCTCTCTCTGCCT
This sequence comes from Oncorhynchus masou masou, assembly GCF_036934945.1. NCBI lineage: Eukaryota > Metazoa > Chordata > Actinopteri > Salmoniformes > Salmonidae > Oncorhynchus > Oncorhynchus masou. Next base: position 128,574 of record NW_027013189.1, on the reverse strand, counting down.
CTCTCTCTGTCTCCCACTCCCTCTCTCTCTCTCTGCCTCTCTCTCTGTCTCCCACTCCCTCTCTCTCTGCCTCCCTCTCTCTCTGCCTCTCTCTCTGTCTCCCACTCCCTCTCTCTGTCTCCCTCCCTCTCTCTCTGCCTCCCTCTCTCTCTGCCTCTCTCTCTGTCTCCCACTCCCTCTCTCTCTCTCCCTCCCTCTCTCTCTGCCTCTCTCCCTCCCTCTCTCTCTGCCTCTCTCTCTGTCTCCCAATCCCTCTCTCTCTGTCTCCCACTCCCTCTCTCTGTCTCCCACCCCCTCTCTCTCTGCCTCTCTCTCTCTGTCTCCCACTCCCTCTCTCTGTCTCCCACCCCCTCTCTCTCTGCCTCTCTCTCTGTCTCCCACTCCCTCTCTCTGTCTCCCACCCCCTCTCTCTCTGCCTCTCTCTCTGTCTCCCACCCCCTCTCTCTCTGCCTCTCTCTCTCTGTCTCCCACTCCCTCTCTCTGTCTCCCACCCCCTCTCTCTCTGCCTCTCTCTCTCTGTCTCCCACTCCCTCTCTCTCTCTCCCTCCCTCTCTCTCTGCCTCTCTCTCTGTCTCCCACTCCCTCTCTCTGTCTCCCACCCCCTCTCTCTCTGCCTCTCTCTCTGTCTCCCACTCCCTCTCTCTCTCTCCTCCCACCCCTCTCCTCTCTCTCTCTCTCTGCCTCTCTCTCTGTCTCCCACTCCCTCTCTCTGTCTCCCACCCCTCTCTCTCTGCCTCTCTCTCTGTCTCCCACTCCCTCTCTCCCTCCCTCTCTTTCAGTCTCCTGTGGCCTTTCAATTCTAATCTCCTCCGCTGACATTGATGTTGTGACCTCTCCTCCAGTTAAAAGGGCTCAGAGACTCTCTCAGGCCCAGTGTGTATTACTTTGAGCCTGACTCTCTCCCAGAGACACCACTCTCTGAGGCGTAGGATGCTTTTGAACACAGAGAGTAAAAAGGACTTTTAGAAATAGCTTGTTTTGAGGTGGAGAACGAACAGATTGAGTTTTACAAAAGCACACAAAGAGAAGGGCAGCTTTGAACGATGAACGGTGAATACACACTTCACAGAGCACAGGTAGAGAGGCCTGCAGAGGTGGGGTGTAACTCAGAACATAGTCTACAGGAACACTGGGAGAACATAGTCTACAGGAACACTGGGAGAACATAGTCTACAGGAACACTGAGAGAACAGTCTACAGGAACACTGAGAGAACAGTCTACAGGAACACTGAGAGAACAGTCTACAGGAACACTGAGCGAACAGTCTACAGGAACACTGAGAGAACATAGTCTACAGGAACACTGGGAGAACATAGTCTACAGGAACACTGAGAGAACATAGACTACAGGAACACTGAGAGAACATAGTCTACAGGAACACTGAGAGAACATAGTCTACAGGAACACTGGGAGAACATAGTCTACAGGAACACTGGGAGAACATAGTCTACAGGAACATTGAGAGAACAGTCTACAGGAACACTGAGATAACATAGTCTACAGGAACACTGAGAGAACAGTCTACAGGAACACTGGGAGAACATAGTCTACAGGAACACTGGGAGAACAGTCTACAGGAACACTGAGAGAACATAGTCTACAGGAACACTGAGAGAACAGTCTACAAGAACACTGGGAGAACATAGTCTACAGGAACACTGGGAGAACATAGTCTACAGGAACACTGGGAGAACATAGTCTACAGGAACACTGAGAGAACATAGTCTACAGGAACACTGAGAGAACATAGTCTACAGGAACACTGGGAGAACATAGTCTACAGGAACACTGGGAGAACATAGTCTACAGGAACATTGAGAGAACAGTCTACAGGAACACTGAGAGAACATAGTCTACAGGAACACTGGGAGAACATAGTCTACAGGAACACTGAGAGAACATAGACTACAGGAACACTGGGAGAACATAGTCTACAGGAACACTGAGAGAACATAGTCTACAGGAACACTGAGAGAACAGTCTACAGGAACATTGGGAGAACATAGTCTACAGGAACACTGGGAGAACAGTCTACAGGAACACTGAGAGAACATAGTCTACAGGAACACTGAGAGAAGTCTACAGGAACACTGGGAGAACATAGTCTACAGGAACACTGGGAGAACATAGTCTACAGGAACACTGAGAGAACAGTCTACAGGAACACTGAGAGAACATAGTCTACAGGAACACTGAGAGAACATAGTCTACAGGAACACTGGGAGAACATAGTCTACAGGAACACTGAGAGAACATAGTCTACAGGAAAACTGAGAGAACATAGACTATAGGAACACTGGGAGAACATAGTCTACAGGAACACTGAGAGAACATAGTCTACAGGAATACTGAGAGAACATAGTCTACAGGAACACTGAGAGAACATAGTCTACAGGAACACTGAGAGAACATAGTCTACAGGAACACTGAGAGAACATAGTCTACAGGAACACTGAGAGAACATAGTCTACAGGAACACTGAGAGAACATAGTCTACAGGAACACTGAGAGAACATAGTCTACAGGAACACTGAGAGAACATAGTCTACAGGAACACTGAGAGAACATAGTCTACAGGAACACTGAGAGAACATAGTCTACAGGAACACTGGGAGAACATAGTCTACAGGAACAGTGGGAGAACATAGTCTACAGGAACACTGGGAGAACATAGTCTACAGGAACACTGAGAGAACATAGTCTACAGGAACACTGGGAGAACATAGTCTACAGGAACACTGAGAGAACAGTCTACAGGAACACTGAGAGAACAGTCTACAGGAACACTGGGAGAACATAGTCTACAGGAACACTGAGAGAACATAGTCTACAGGAACACTGAGAGAACAGTCTATAGGAACACTGAGAGAACGTAGTCTACAGGGACACTGAGAGAACATAGTCTACAGGGACACTGAGAGAACAGTCTATAGGAACACTGAGAGAACATAGTCTACAGGAACACTGAGAGAACATAGTCTACAGGGACACTGAGAGATCAGTCTACAGGAACACTGAGAGAACATAGTCTACAGGAACACTGAGAGAACATAGACTACAGGAACACTGGGAGAACATAGTCTACAGGAACACTGGGACAACATAGTCTACAGGGACACTGAGAGAACATAGTCTACAGGGACACTGAGAGAACATAGTCTACAGGGACACTGAGAGAACAGTCTACAGGAACACTGAGAGAACATAGTCTACAGGAACACTGAGAGAACATAGTCTACAGGAACACTGAGAGAACATAGTCTACAGGAACACTGAGAGAACATAGTCTACAGGAACACTGGGACAACATAGTCCACAGGAACACTGAGAGAACATAGTCTACAGGAACACTGAGCGAACATAGTCTACAGGAACACTGAGAGAACATAGTCTACAGGAACACTGAGAGAACATAGACTACAGGAACACTGAGAGAACATAGTCTACGGGAACACTGAGAGAACATAGACTACAGGAAAACTGAGAGAACATAGTCTACAGGGACACTGAGAGAACAGTCTACAGGAACACTGGGAGAACATAGACTACAGGAACACTGGGAGAACATAGTCTACAGGAACACTGAGAGAACATAGTCTACAGGAACACTGAGAGAACATAGTCTACAGGAACACTGAGAGAACATAGTCTACAGGAACACTGAGAGAACAGTCTACAGGAACACTGAGAGAACATAGTCTACAGGAACACTGAGAGAACATAGTCTACAGGAACACTGGGAGAACATAGTCTACAGGAACACTGAGAGAACATAGTCTACAGGAACACAGAGAACATAGTCTACAGGAACACTGAGAGAACATAGTCTACAGGAACACTGGGAGAACATAGTCTACAGGAACACTGGGAGAACATAGTCTACAGGAACACTGGGAGAACATAGTCTACAGGAACACTGAGAGAACATAGTCTACAGGAACACTGAGAGAACAGTCTACAGGAACACTGAGAGAACATAGTCTACAGGAACACTGAGAGAACATAGTCTACAGGAACACTGAGAGAACATAGTCTACAGGAACACTGAGAGAACATAGTCTACAGGAACACTGGGAGAACATAGTCTACAGGAACACTGAGAGAACAGTCTACAGGAACACTGAGAGAACATAGTCTACAGGAACACTGAGAGAACATAGTCCACAGGAACACTGAGAGAACAGTCTACAGGAACACTGAGAGAACAGTCTACAGGAACACTGTGGTTCAAAATAGAAGACTGTAAAATAGAGGTGATGACAGAAGAACAAACACATCACACTTTAACTGATACTTCTGTGTATGCATGTGACTGTGTGACTGTGTGTGTGTGTGTGTGTGACTGTGCATGTGTGTGTGACTGTGCGTGTGTGACTGTGTGTGCGTGACTGTGTGCGTGTGTGTGACTGTGTGTGCGTGACTGTGTGCGTGTGTGTGTGACTGTGCGTGTGTGACTGTGTGTGTGTGTGTGTGACTGTGTGTGTGTGTGACTGTGCGTGTGTGTGACTGTGTGTGCGTGACTGTGTGCGTGTGTGTGTGTGTGTGTGTGTGTGTGTGCTATGCAGGTCCCTCACCAGTAGGGGGCATGATTCCAGCTGACATCAGCCCGCTGACAGAATGAGACAGAAGGTGCTGGTTCTCTGATGATGTCATACTCTGAGCCCTCTTTGGGGGGCGTCCAGGACGCGAGCTGGAAACACAATCAAACGAATCAGTTACACAGAGGATTTTATCCAGACACACTCACAGTACACTGAGCATACTTTAGTATGAGTTTGTGATCGCTGCGGGAATTGAACCAACAAACCTTGGCTTTGCATCATAAAGGATAACTTTTTGGGGATGTTCTCAGCCTGTAACAAGATCTCAATTACATACTCCTCAGGTCCCCTCTCCACATGTCCTCTCTCCTCTCTTGCTCTCTCCTCATGTCCTCTCTCCTCATGTCCTCTCTCCTCATGTCCTCTCTCCTCAGGTCCCCTCTCCTCATGTCCTCTCTCCTCATGTCCTCTCTCCACATGTCCTCTCTCCTCATGTCTCTCTCCTCATGTCCCCTCTCCTCATGTCCTCTCTCCTCATGTCCTCTCTCCTCAGGTCCCCTCTCCTCATGTCCTCTCTCCTCTCTTGCTCTCTCCTCATGTCCTCTCTCCTCTCTTGCTCTCTCCTCATGTCCTCTCTCCTCATGTCCTCTCTCCTCTCTTGCTCTCTCCTCAGGTCCTCTCTCCTCAGGTCCTCTCTCCTCTCTTGCTCTCTCCTCATGTCCTCTCTCCTCATGTCCTCTCTCCTCTCTTGCTCTCTCCTCAGGTCCTCTCTCCTCAGGTCCTCTCTCGCTCTCTCCTCAGAGGACAGAGGAGAGAGGACAGAGGAGGTGCTTTCCTCTCTTGAGAGACAGGAAGTGTTTCAGCGCTACCCTCACCCCTTAGCCAATCACCCTTCCAGAAATATGAACCCAGCGTTGCCTCCCTCTTCTCTCCTCTTCAGCCCCAGTAGTTCTGTTGCTTTATCTCACCCTGCCAGAGAGGAAATAAATGAACTAAACACCTTTTTATCAAGCTAAGTGACCTTTAGAAAAAGAAGGAATTAGGAGTGGTTTGGATTTATTCTCTGTTATGCCTCTCACTCTGCCTCCCACTCCATCTCTCTCTGCCTCTCTCTCTGTCTCCCACTCCCTCTCTCTCTCTCTCTGCCTCTCTCTCTGTCTCCCACTCCCTCTCTGCTCTCTCCTCTCTCTCTCTGTCTCCCCCACTCCCTCTCTCTCTGCCTCTCTCTCTCTGTCTCCCACTCCCTCTCTCTCTGCCTCTCTCTCTGTCTCCCACTCCCTCTCTCTCTCTCTCTCTCTCTGTCTCCCACTCCCTCTCTCTGCCTCCCACTCCCTCTCTCTCTGTCTCCCACTCTCTCTCTGTCTCCCTGTCTCCCACTCCCTCTCTCTCTGCCTCTCTCTCTGTCTCCCACTCCCTCTCTCTCTGCCTCTCTGTCTCCCACTCCCTCTCTCTCTCTCTCCCACTCCCTCTCACTCTGCCTCCCACTCCCTCTCTCTCTGCCTCTCTCTCTGTCTCCCACTCCCTCTCTCTCT
>NW_027013189.1:115000-117500 GCF_036934945.1 Oncorhynchus masou masou | reverse complement strand
TCTACACAAAGACCTGGAAACACCAGGAGGGTGGTAGTCTCCTCTCCCACTCTTCCCTCCTTTCCCTCTCCTCCCCCTCCCCCTCCTCTCTTCTCCTCCCCCACCTTTTCCCTCCCCCTCTGTGTTCTCCTCTCCTCTCTCCCCCTCCTTTCCCCTCCCCTCTCTGTTCTCCCTCTCCTCTCTCCCCTCCTTTCCCCTCCCCTCCCTGTTCTCCTCTCCTCTCTCCCCTCCTTTCCACTCCCCTCCCTGTTCTCCCTCTCCCTCTCTCCCCTCCTCCCCCCCTCCCTGTTCTCCTCTCCTCTCTCCCCTCCTTTCCCCTCCCCTCTCTGTTCTCCTCTCTCCCCTCCCTCCCTCTCCTCTCTTCCCTCCCCTCCTTTACCCTCCCCTCCCTGTTCTCCTCTCCTCCTCCCTCTTCCTCTCTTCCCTCCCCTCCCCTCCTCTCTCCCCCCTCCTCCCCTCCCCTTCTCTCCCCTCCCCTTCTCTCCCCTCCCCTTCTGTCTTCCCTCCCTCTCTGTTCTCCTCCTCCTCCCCTCCTTTCCCCTCCCCCTCCTCTCCCTCTCCTCCCCTCCTCCCCCTCACCCCTCCTCCCCTCTTCCCTCCCTTCCCCTCTCCTCCTCTCTTCCCTCCCTTTCCTTTCCTCCCCTCCTCCTCTCTCTCCCTCCTTTCCCCTCTCCCCTCCCCTCCCCCCCCCCTCCTCTCCTCCCTCCCCTCCTTCCCCTCTCTTTCCTCTCCCTTTGGTAAGAAAGAGCTGAGAGGACATGATGTGGTTTAATCATCATCACCCACAGGACTTCTCTTTCTCTCTCTGTCTTTTTCTTATTCTCACACGTTGTATCTTCCTGCATACGTTGGCTATTTCCAATCACGTCCTCATGAACCATAAAACACAACCGCACACTCAACCGCACACTCAACCGCACACACAACCGCACACTCTTATCTTAGCTTGCTACGTAAAAGGTGTAACAAAAGGTAACATTTCCCAGATATTCTCTTTCAGAACTCCAAATGAGATAAATATGTTTCCCCACTCTTCTCTCTGTGCTGTGAACTGCCTCTCTGTCACATTGTCCTTCAAAAGCTTTTGTCTCCTTCAGCCAGAATGGAAGAGCACAATGACCAGCGAACTGCAGGACAATGGCCGGGAACTCAACTGGCGTCGGTGTGACAGAACTCTCCGATGTCAGTGTCTTGACCTTAATGCATGTGACCCTTATTGGCCAATCAGCTACCTTGTCTGAGAGAGACAGTTGATCGTTGCTGTGCTTTGGAATTGTGTCAACTGCAGGATTAACATGAGAACTAAATGCCCTGTATCTGTTTTTTAAGGGCCATACATTATCCTGCCCTGAAACCGATTTATTACATACAGATGGGAGTCATCTATACATTATCCTGTACTGAAACCGATTTATTACATACAGATGGGGGTCATCTATACATTATCCTGTACTGAAACCGATTTATTACATACAGATGGGAGTCATCTATACATTATCCTGTACTGAAACCGATTTATTACATACAGATGGGGGTCATCTATACATTATCCTGTACTGAAACCGATTTATTACATACAGATGGGGGTCATCTATACATTATCCTGTACTGAAACCGATTTATTACATACAGATGGGGGTCATCTATACATTATCCTGTACTGAAACCTATTTATTACATACAGATGGGGGTCATCTATACATTATCCTGTACTGAAACCGATTTATTACATACAGATGGGGGTCATCTATACATTATCCTGTACTGAAACCGATTTATTACATACAGATGGGGTCATCTATACATTATCCTGTACTGAAACCGATTTATTACATACAGATGGGGGTCATCTATACATTATCCTGTACTGAAACCGATTTATTACATACAGATGGGGTCATCTATACATTATCCTGTACTGAAACCTATTTATTACATACAGATGGGGTCATCTATACATTATCCTGTACTGAAACCGATTTATTACATACAGATGGGGGTCATCTATACATTATCCTGTACTGAAACCGATTTATTACATACAGATGGGGGTCATCTATACATTATCCTGTACTGAAACCGATTTATTACATACAGATGGGGGTCATCTATACATTATCCTGTACTGAAACCAATTTATTACATACAGATGGGGGTCATCTATACATTATCCTGTACTGAAACCGATTTATTACATACAGATGGGGGGTCATCTATACATTATCCTGTACTGAAACCTATTTATTACATACAGATGGGAGTCATCTATACATTATCCTGCACTGAAACCTATTTATTACATACAGATGGGGGTCATCTATACATTATCCTGTACTGAAAGCTATTTATTACATACAGATGGGTGTCATCTATACATTATCCTGTACTGAAACCGATTTATTACATACAGATGGGGGTCATCTATACATTATCCTGTACTGAAACCTATTTATTACATACAGATGGGAGTCATCTATACATTATCCTGTACTGAAACCTA
>NW_027013189.1:105000-110000 GCF_036934945.1 Oncorhynchus masou masou | reverse complement strand
GACCAAAAGCACCCTATTCCCTATATAGTGCACTACCCTTAACCAGAGGCAGCCTATTCCCTATATAGTGCACTACTCTTAACCAGAGGCAGCCTATTCCCTATATAGTGTACTACTTTTAAACAGAGGCACCCTATTCCCGATATAGTGCACTACCTTGGACCAGGGCCCACAGGTCGGTGCCATTTGGAATGCAGAGTCCTTTTCGGCCCCTGTTTTAAAGTGTGGTGCAGTCACCCTGAGATCAGCCCAACTACAAAGCTCCGGAACTTTCCAGTAGTTTTCCTTCCTTCATTAATTAGTGTTTCCTAAAACCTGCAGGAGTTCTGCCTTACTGTTGGAAAGCAGGGTCGAGGTACACACACACACACACACACACACACACACACACACACACACACACACACACTCTGTTACAGAAAACCAGAAAGTACACAGAGACAAAACAGAGATAAAAGTGGTTGTTTAATGTCAGTTCAGTTCCTCTTGGCTTTCCTTCACAACATACTGTTTATTTACACACTAACTGATCAGTCTGCGGGAATGTGTGTGTGTGTGTGTGTGTATGTGTGTGTGTGTGTGTGTGTGTGTGTGTGTGCGTGCGTGTGTGTGTGTGTGTGTCCAACAGTTTCCCTCCAGTTGGTTTTTAACCAGGGCAACAGTTCCCCTCCAGTTGGTTTTTAACCAGGGCTTTAACAATAACTTTACAGTAACACGGCCTAGACCGAGTCGCTAAATAACTTTACAGTAACACGGACTAGCCAGTCTAGCCCTAGTCGCTAAATAACTTTACAGTAACACAGCCTAGCCAGCCTAGACTGAGTCGCTAAATAACTTTACAGTAACACAGCCTAGCCAGCCTAGACCGAGTCGCTAAATAACTTTACAGTAACACAGCCTAGCCAGCCTAGACCGAGTCGCTAAATAACTTTACAGTAACACAGCCTAGCCAGCCTAGACCGAGTCGCTAAATAACTTTACAGTAACACAGCCTAGCCAGCCTAGCCCTAGTCGCTAAATAACTTTACAGTAACACAGCCTAGCCAGCCTAGCCCTAGTCGCTATATAACTTTACAGTAACACGGCTTAGCCAGCCTAGCCATAGTCGCTAAATAACTTTACAGTAACACAGCCTAGCCAGCCTAGACCGAAGTCGCTAAATAACTTTACAGTAACACAGCCTAGCCAGCCTAGCCCTAGTCGCTAAATAACTTTACAGTAACACGGCTTAGCCAGCCTAGCCGTAGTCGCTAAATAACTTTACAGTAACACAGCCTAGCCAGCCTAGCCCTAGTCCCTAAATAACTTTACAGTAATACAACCTAGCCAGCCTAGCCCTAGTCCTAAATAACTTTACAGTAACACAACCTAGCCAGCCTAGCCCTAGTCAACAGCACAGTGAAAACAAGGAAGAAACTACAGTAACAAGCCTTGAGCCAGCCTAAGGAGCCGTGCCTTTCGTGCTCATATAACTTTTAAAGCACATAAACGGTCATAGCCAGTCTCCCAAGTCGGCTAAATAACTTTAGGCAGAACACGGCAGCCAGCCTAGTCCTAGAGCTAGATAACACAGTAACACGGCAGCAGCCCTAGTCAGCTAAATAACTTTACAGTAACAGGCAACCAGGCCAGCCAGCCCTAGTCCACTAAATAACTTTACAGTAACAACCTAGGCAGCCTTAGTCCCCAGAGCAGGCATTTAGCAGGCAGCAGGCAACCAGGACAGCCAGAGCCCAGTCCCCAAATCAGACAGTAACACAACCTAGCCAGGCCTAGTCCCATAAAGAGCAACAGCACAGTGAAAGACAAGGAAGCAACCAGGCAGAGCAGGCAAACAAGCAGCACGCAGACAGGCCAGGCAAGGCAGGCAGCAGGCAGATTGTGCTCAGCAGGCAGAGATTAAAGCAGGCAGCAGGAAACGGTCAGAGCAGGCAGTCTCCCAGAGCAGGCAGCAGGCAGCAGGCAGCAGGCAGCAGGCAGAGCAGGCAGCAGGCAGAGCAGGCAGAGCAGGCAGCAGGCAGCAGGCAGCAGGCAGAGCAGGCAGCAGGCAGAGCAGGCAGCAGGCAGGCTCCGTCTTAATTGCAGCATTATAAAAGCTGGTAATTAGCCTTCACAGTTAGAGGTTCATGAGGAGAGGAACCACCCAGCTCTAGAAATAACTACTAATTATGTCACACAAACACAGGTAATAATAACAAATAGTCCACTTTAAAAACAACTTCTATTCTATCTTATTACATTCAAACCACGTACGCTGACCTGATGGGGTTTTGCTGGCCGTCCGGACACAACACCAGGCCTCAGTTGTATTTCTACAAACATGTGTGTGTGTGTGTAACTGTGAGTGTGCGTGTATGTATGTATGTATGTATGTATGTATGTATGTATGTATGTATGTATGTATGTGAGAGTGTGGTGTGTGTGTGTGTGTGTGTGTGTGTGTGTGTGTGTGTGTGTGTGTGTGTGTGTGTGTGTGTGCTCTGTGAAGTGGAGACAGAGAGCTGAGGTTCCCTGAGGTGGATTAATGAAAAGGCCTTTCATGGAAAAGTCATCAAGCAGAGAGAGGAGAGAGAAAGGTGGAAGGACATGTGGTGAGCTGCAGGATGCACCGGGAATGTGTGTATGTGTGTGTGTGTGTGTGTGTGTGTGTGTGTGTGTGTGTGTGTGTGTGTGTGTGTGTGTGTGTGTGTGTGTGTGTATGTATGAACAGAGCTGTGGGAATCTGAGCCATGGCGTGGAAGAGGACGTCTGGGTGAGATTTTAATTAAAGTCTGAGACAAGAGGTCACACACCATGCCCCCCCTCTCACAAACACACTCTCTCTCTCTCTCTCTCTCTCTCTCTCATGACTCAATTGACTTAATTTACAGCATTTAAAAGACACACTGTTCTGTCCACTCCACTGTTCTGTCCACTCCACTGCTCTGTCCACTCCACTGTTCTGTCCACTCCACTGTTCTGTCCACTCCACTGCTCTGTTCTGTCCACTTCACATCTCAACACTGTTCTGTCCACTCCACTGCTCTGTTCTGTCCACTTCACATCTCAACACTGTTCTGTCCACTCCACTGTTCTGTCCACTCCACTGTTCTGTCCACTCCACTGTTCTGTCCACTCCACATCTCAACACTGTTCTGTCCACTCCACTGCTCTGTCCACTCCACTGTTCTGTTCTGTCCAGACATCTCAACACTGTTCTGTCCACGGCACTGTTCTGTCCACTCCACTGTTCTGTCCACTCCACATCTCAACACTGTTCTGTCCACTCCACTGTTCTGTCCACTCCACTGTTCTATCCACTCCACATCTCAACACTGTTCTGTCCACTTCACTGTTCTGTCCACTCCACTGTTCTATCCACTTCACATCTCAACACTGTTCTGTCCACTCCACTGTTCTGTCCACTCCACTGTTCTGTCCACTCCACTGTTCTGTCCACTCCACTGTTCTGTCCACTTCACTGCTCAGTCCACTCCACACTTCTATCCACTCCACCATTCTGTCCACTCCACACTCTCTATCCACTCCACTGTTCTGTCCACTCCACTGTTCTGTCCACTCCATGTTCTGTCCACGTCACTGTTCTGTCCACATCTCAACACTGTTCTGTCCACTCCACTGTTCTGTCCACTCCACTGTTCTGTCCACTACACTGTTCTGTTCTGTCCACTCCACATCTCAACACTGTTCTGTCCACTCCACTGTTCTGTCCACTCCACTGTTCTGTCCACTCCACTGTTCTGTCCACTCCACTATTCTGTCCACTATTCTGTCCACTCCACTATTCTGTCCACTCCACTATTCTGTCCACTCCACTGTTCTGTCCACTCCACTGTGTTCTGTTCTGTCCACTCCACTGTTCTGTCCACTCCACTGTTCTGTCCACTCCACTATTCTGTCCACTCCACTGTTCTGTCCACTCCACTGTTCTGTCCACTCCACTGTTCTGTCCACTCCACTGTTCTGTTCTGTCCACTCCACATCTCAACACTGTTCTGTCCACTCCACTGTTCTGTCCACTCCACTATTCTGTCCACTCCACTATTCTGTCCACTCCACTGTTCTGTCCACTCCACTGTTCTGTCCACTCCACTATTCTGTCCACTCCACTATTCTGTCCACTCCACATCTCAACACTGTTCTGTCCACGTCACTGTTCTGTCCACTCCACTGTTCTGTCCACTCCACTGTTCTGTCCACTCCACATCTCAACACTGTTCTGTCCACTCCACTGTTCTATCCACTTCACATCTCAACACTGTTCTGTCCACTCCACTGTTCTGTCCACTCCACTGTTCTGTCCACTCCACTGTTCTGTCCACTCCACATCTCAACACTGTACTGTCCACTCCACTGTACTGTCCACTCCACTATTCTGTCCACTCCACTGTTCTGTCCACTCCACTTTTCTGTCCACTCCACTTTTCTGTCCACTCCACTATTCGGTCCACTCCACTGTTCTGTCCACTCCACTGTTCTGTCCACTCCACTGTTCTGTCCACTCCACTGTTCTGTCCACTCCACATCTCAACACTGTTCTGTCCACTCCACTGTTCTGTCCACTCCACTGTTCTGTCCACTCCACTGTTCTGTCCACTCCACATCTCAACACTGTTCTGTCCACTCCACTGTTCTGTCCACTCCACTGTTCTGTCCACTCCACTGTTCTGTCCACTCCACATCTCAACACTGTTCTGTCCACTCCACTGTTCTGTCCACTCCACTGTTCTGTCCACTCCACTATTCTGTCCACTCCACTATTCTGTCAACTCCACTATTCTGTCCACTCCACTGTTCTGTCCACTCCACTATTCTGTCCACTCCACTATTCTGTCCACTCCACTGTTCTGTCCACTCCACTGTTCGGTCCACTCCACTGTTCTGTCCACTCCACTGTTCTGTCCACTCCACTGTTCTGTCCACTCCACTGTTCTGTCCACTCCACATCTCAACACTGTTCTGTCCACTCCACTGTTCGGTCCACTCCACTGTTCTGTCCA
>NW_027013189.1:92500-102500 GCF_036934945.1 Oncorhynchus masou masou | reverse complement strand
ACACACTCAACCCTCCCTGGAAACCACCAGCCCATCCAGTCTCACTTTGAAAACAGGTCATGAAAGACAGGGACGTGTTACAGTCAAAACAGTGGAACAACTACTCTGTCAAGTAACCCTGACTGTACAGTACAAAGCTACTGGGTGGAGGGTGGGGATGGCTGACTGGGTGACTGGCTAACTGGCTAACTGGGTGACTGGCTAACTGGGTGACTGGCTGACTGGGTAACTGGCTAACTGGGTGACTGGCTAACTGGGTAACTGGCTGACTGGGTAACTGGCTAACTGGGTGACTGGCTGACTGGGTGACTGGCTGACTGGGTGACTGGCTGACTGGGTGACTGGGTGACTGGGTGACTGGCTAACTGGGTGACTGGCTAACTGGGTGACTGGCTGACTGGGTGACTGGGTGACTGGCTGACTGGGTGACTGGAAACTGGGTGACTGGCTAACTAGGTGACTGGAAGACTGGCTAACTGGCTGACTGGGTGACTGGGTGACTGGAAGACTGGCTAACTGGGTGACTGGCTAACTGGGTGACTGGCTGACTGGGTGACTGGCTGACTGGCTAACTGGCTGTGGCTGACTGGGTAACTGACTGGAAGACTGGCTAACTGGCTGACTGGCTGACTGGCTGACTGGGTGACTGGCTAACTGGGTGACTGGCTGACTGGGTGACTGGCTGGGTGACTGACTGACTGGAAGACTGGCTAACTGGGTGACTGGCTGACTGGCTAACTGAATGACTGACTGGCTCCCCAGCAGAGAGGGTAGTAGTGTGTTTTAGGAAAAAGAGGAAAAATCCATGTGATGCTGATCTCTTGTCATATCTATTTTATCACCCCCATCCCTCTCTCTCTCACACACACACACACACACACACACACACACACACACACACACACACACACGGTTATTCCCAGCTGTGGATGATATGTCTGTCTGTCTGAGGGCCAAAGCCGTGTAATGAATGACAGTGCAGGCAGCAGGGACATGGAGCAGCCTGCCTGAATAATGATGTAATGACAATACAAGACAAGACAAGGTGAGGATGGAGTACTGCTCCTCCCCCTTTCCATTTCCCTCTCCTCTCTCTCTCCTCCACTCTCACCCTCTCTCTCTTCTTCCCTCTGACTGGCTCTTCTGTCCCTCCCTCTCTCTCCTCTCTCTCTCCCTCTCTCTCTCTCTCTCCCTCTCTTCTTCCCTTTCTCTCTCTCTCCACTCCACCCTCTCTCTCTTCTTCCCTCTTTCTCTCCTCTCTCCCTTCTCTTTCCACTCTCTCTCTCTCTCTCCTCTCTCCCTCCTCTCTTCTCTCCTCTCTCTCTTCTCTCCACTCCTCTCTTCTCTCCCCTCTCACTGGGTCTCCCCCCTTCTCTCTCTCTCTCTTCCCCCTCTTTCTCTCTCTCTCTCTTCTTCCCTTTCCCTCTCTCTCTCCCTCTCTGGTCTCTCTCTCTCCCTCTCTTCTTCCCTTTCTCTCTCTCTCTCCCCCTTCTCTCTCTCCCTCTCCCTCCTCCACACTCCTGTGTTCCCATGTGTGTGTTTAAACCAGGCTGGGACAGGGAGAGGCACAGACTCCTGTGTTCCCATGTGTAGTGTTTAAACCAGGCTGGGACAGGGAGACTGGACAGACTCCTGTGTTCCCATGGTAGTGAAACCAGGCTGGGACAGGGTGACACAGACTCCTGTGTTCCCATGTGTAGTGTTTAAACCAGGCTGGGACAGGGAGAGGCACTCCTGTGTTCCCATGGTAGTGTTTAAACCAGGCTGGGATAGGGAGAGGCTGGCTCTGTGTTCCCATGTGTAGTGTTTAAACCAGGCTGGGATACTGTTCCCATGTGTAGTGTTTAAACCAGGCTGGGACAGGGAGAGGCACAGACTCCTGGATGTGTAGTGTTTAAACTGGCTGGGATGGGACTGTGTTCCCATGTGACAGGCTGGGACAGGGAGAGGCACAGACTGGCCTGTGTTCCCATGTGTAGTGTTTAAACCAGGCTGGGACTGGGAGAGGCACAGGCTCCTGTGTTCCCATGTGTAGTGTTTAAACCAGGCTGGGACAGGGAGAGGCTGACTCCTGTGTTCCCACTGTGTACTGTTTAAACCAGGCTGGGATAGGGAGAGGCACAGACTCTGTGTTCCCATGTGTAGTGTTTAAACCAGGCTGGGACAGGGAGAGTGATGCAGGCAGACTCCTGTGTTCCCATGTGTAGTGTTTAAACCAGGCTGGGACAGGGAGAGGCACAGACTCCTGTGTTCCCATGTGTAGTGTTTAAACCAGGCTGGGACACAGACACAGACACACCCATGTGTACAAACCAGGCTGGGACAGGGACACACACACACATGTGTACAAACCAGGCTGGGACAGGGAGAGGCACACTCCTGTGTTCCCATGTGTATGTCCCAGCTGTGGATGATATGTCTGTCTGTCTGAGGGCCAAAGCCAGGCTGTACATGGACAGTGCAGGCACAGGGACATGGAGCAGCTGTGTTCCCATGTGTAGTGTTTAAACAGGCTGGGACAGGGAGAGGCACAGACTCCTGTGTTCCCATGTGTAGTGTTTAAACCAGGCTGGGACAGGGAGAGGCACAGACTCCTGTGTTCCCATGTGTAGTGTTTAAACCAGGCTGGGACAGGGAGAGGCAAGACTCCTGTGTTCCCATGTGTAGTGTTTAAACCAGGCTGGGACAGGGAGAGGCACAGACTCCTGTGTTCCCATGTGTAGTGTTTAAACCAGGCTGGGACAGGGAGAGGCACAGACTCCTGTGTTCCCATGTGTAGTGTTTAAACCAGGCTGGGACAGGGAGAGGCACAGACTCCTGTGTTCCCATGTGTAGTGTTTAAACCAGGCTGGGACAGGGAGAGGCACAGACTCCTGTGTTCCCATGTGTAGTGTTTAAACCAGGCTGGGACAGAGAGAGGCACAGACTCCTGTGTTCCCATGTGTAGTGTTTAAACCAGGCTGGGACAGAGAGAGGCACAGACTCCTGTGTTCCCATGTGTAGTGTTTAAACCAGGCTGGGACAGGGAGAGGCACAGACTCCTGTGTTCCCATGTGTAGTGTTTAAACCAGGCTGGGACAGGGAGAGGCACAGACTCCTGTGTTCCCATGTGTAGTGTTTAAACCAGGCTGGGACAGGAGAGGCACAGACTCCTGTGTTCCCATGTGTAGTGTTTAAACCAGGCTGGGACAGAGAGGCACAGACTCCTGTGTTCCCATGTGTAGTGTTTAAACCAGGCTGGGACAGAGAGGCACAGACTCCTGTGTTCCCATGTGTAGTGTTTAAACCAGGCTGGGACAGGGAGAGGCACAGACTCCTGTGTTCCCATGTGTAGTGTTTAAACCAGGCTGGGACAGAGAGAGGCACAGACTCCTGTGTTCCCATGTGTAGTGTTTAAACCAGGCTGGGACAGGGAGAGGCACAGACTCCTGTGTTCCCATGTGTAGTGTTTAAACCAGGCTGGGACAGGGAGAGGCACAGACTCCTGTGTTCCCATGTGTAGTGTTTAAACCAGGCTGGGACAGGGAGAGGCACAGACTCCTGTGTTCCCATGTGTAGTGTTTAAACCAGGCTGGGACAGGGAGAGGCACAGACTCCTGTGTTCCCATGTGTAGTGTTTAAACCAGGCTGGGACCACAGACTCCTGTGTTCCCATGTGTAGTGTTTAAACCAGGCTGGGACAGGGAGAGGCACAGACTCCTGTGTTCCCATGTGTAGTGTTTAAACCAGGCTGGGACAGGGAGAGGCACAGACTCCTGTGTTCCCATGTGTAGTGTTTAAACCAGGCTGGGACAGGGAGAGGCACAGACTCCTGTGTTCCCATGTGTAGTGTTTAAACCAGGCTGGGACAGGGAGAGGCACAGACTCCTGTGTTCCCATGTGTAGTGTTTAAACCAGGCTGGGACAGGGAGAGGCACAGACTCCTGTGTTCCCATGTGTAGTGTTTAAACCAGGCTGGGATAGGGAGAGGCACAGACTCCTGTGTTCCCATGTGTAGTGTTTAAACCAGGCTGGGACAGGGAGAGGCACAGACTCCTGTGTTCCCATGTGTAGTGTTTAAACCAGGCTGGGACAGGGAGAGGCACAGACTCCTGTGTTCCCATGTGTAGTGTTTAAACCAGGCTGGGACAGGGAGAGGCACAGACTCCTGTGTTCCCATGTGTAGTGTTTAAACCAGGCTGGGACAGGGAGAGGCACAGACTCCTGTGTTCCCATGTGTAGTGTTTAAACCAGGCTGGGACAGGGAGAGGCACAGACTCCTGTGTTCCCATGTGTAGTGTTTAAACCAGGCTGGGACAGGGAGAGGCACAGACTCCTGTGTTCCCATGTGTAGTGTTTAAACCAGGCTGGGACAGGGAGAGGCACAGACTCCTGTTTGATCCCAGGAATCCTTTTAACTGATACCAGATCACCTTCCATCACCGACATTCCAGGGGTCAAGAGTGGAGAGTACATGAAGACAGTGTGTGTGTGTGTGTGTGTGTGTGTGTGTGTGTGTGTGTGTGTGTGTGTGTGTGTGTGTGTGTGTGTGTGTGTGTGTGTGTGTGTGTGTGTGTGTGTGTGTGTGTGTGTGTGTGTGTGTGTGTGTGTGTGTGTGTGTGTGTGTGTGTGTGTGTGTGTGTGTATGCAGTACAGATATCACATTACACTGCTGTTATTGTGTATTAAGCCATCAGAGAGGATCAGAGAGACCACACCCCCTGAGAGATGGCAGATGGCTTTTTCTAGCAGCACAGTAATAATGTCCCTGGCTATCATCACTGGCCCTAACACGCACATATGATCTCTGTCCTTACCCTTCACAACACAAACATGAGAGAGTATGTGTGTGTGTGCAGGAGAGTTTAATCACACTGTCAGATGAGAGGACCCTCTCTAAAGACATGAAAAGAACCAGAGTCAAAGGTGTCTCTCTCTCCCTCTATTCTCTCTCTCCCTCTATTCTCCCTCTCTTCTCTCTCTCCCTCTCTTCTCTCTCTCCCTCTATTCTCTCTCTCCCTCTATTCTCTCTCTCCCTCTATTCCCTCTATTCTCTCTTTCCCTCTATTCTCTCTCTCCCTCTATTCTCTCTCTCCCTCTATTCTCTCTCTCCCTCTATTCTCTCTCTCCCTCTATTCTCTCTCTCCCTCTATTCTCTCTCTCCCTCTATTCTCTCTCCTGACAGTGATGTTAAACTATAGGGTTTACTGTAACATCTGTTCTAGATTATTATCACTACAGATGAACAAGATCCATACAGGAAGAGATGAACAAGATCCATACGTACAGGAAGAGATGAACAAGATCCATACATACAGGAAGAGATGAACAAGATCCATACATACAGGCGAGAGATGAACAAGATCCATACGTACAGGAAGAGATGAACAAGATCCATACATACGGGAAGAGATGAACAAGATCCATACATACAGGCGAGAGATGAACAAGATCCATACATACAGGAAGAGATGAACAAGATCCATACATACAGGAAGAGATGAACAAGATCCATACATACAGGCGAGAGATGAACAAGATCCATACATACAGGAAGAGATGAACAAGATCCATACATACAGGCGAGAGATGAACAAGATCCACACATACAGGCGAGAGATGAGCACGATCCACACATACAGGAAGAGATGAACACGATCCACACATACAGGAAGAGATGAACAAGATCCACACATACAGGACGAGATGAACAAGATCCACACATACAGGAAGAGATGAACAAGATCCACACATACAGGAAGAGATGAACAAGATCCACACATACAGGAAGAGATGAACAAGATCCACACATACAGGAAGAGATGAACAAGATCCACACATACAGGAAGAGATGAACAAGATCCATACATACAGGAAGAGATGAACAAAATCCACACATACAGGAAGAGATGAATAACTAACATCTATATCTCAAAGATAAACTGTCTTTAAACTGGAGACATATCATTCTGAGTGGGAAACAGGATTTGCTCTGGACGTGTTGTGATGTGCTTTGCTGTAACTCAATGGAACCTTGTCTTTGTGTGAGAGACAAGAAGATCAGATTGCCTCGCTAAACAAAGGCTCTCTGTCCGGGAACTAGTACTATTCTAAGTTACTGACATGAACATAAACGCCTGTGATCTCAACCGCTTCTCATTGGTGTGTAACTGTGCAGTATGACTGAGGTCTGAGTGAAGCCAAAACGAAAGGCTTTTGACTCAGAGTGGCGTCACTGGTGAGTCACACATAGTTGCTGGAAAGGCTGCTGTGGAACAAACCTGGTCCGAGACATGTAAGACTGGATGGTTCATATGAGTAAATGAATAAATGTCAAAAGTAGTCTTTTAACAAGAACTAGGTCTCTAACCTGTAGAAAGCTGGAGAGGAACGAGGCTCAACCAAGTCCTTCCCCAACAGCATTTTCACTCTCAAATTGCACTGAACAACTGACTAAGGCATAATCAAATAAATCACACTCTTTCTGATGTTAACTTTTTAATTTCCTGGGTCAAGAATGTGTTCAGTGTTTGTCCCAAATGGCACCCTGTCCCCCTATGTAAGTGCACTACTTTTGACGATGGCCCACAGAGCTTTGGTCAAAAGTAGTGCACTAATAAGAAATGGTTTGTCCCAAATGACACCCTGTCCCCTATACTTTTGACCCAAGAAATAGGGTGCCGTTTGAGACGCTGACTCTGTCATCTCAGTGCTAATGAGCCAAACAGCAGGTCACACAGAGAGTTACAGAGACCAGCCTATTTACATAATTAAATCATATATATAGAGAAATAGACATCTCGAGGTGTATGTCTCCAGTGATGAGCTCATCCTCCGGGCTACAACTCATTGATACGAGAAGGTAGTTACACTACACGCAGAAAACGACGAGAGAGAAACATCGCCAGTCAGCAGCTCCCTGATTTAAACGGTCGCTTTGGGCCAAATGAAAATTAATTAATTTCTGTGAAGAATCAATTTCTCAGAGTAACTAACAGTGTTAAATGCAAAGAGATGGGGGAGAGAGAGAGAGATCGTGTGTGTGTGCGCGCCGCAACATCCCCCATTAAAGCACACCTACACATAATTGCAGAGACTCAGTTTTAGCCACTGAAACACTTTTAAAAGATTGGAAAAGGTGCCATTATTTCAACAATGTTGCGTTGTTCGGTCGCTTCAACTCTTTATGAAGACATCAGAGATAGATGAGGGCACCATGGAAACCAACTCACCTGGCGTTGGTACAGTCGTTGTACAGCGTCTCGAAGTCTCTCCTGGAGATGAGTTTACATCGGTTCACTCCCGGTTGGATAGCTCCGAGGCCCCGGAGGATGCGGACCTGTTCCACGTTACAGACCACCGGTGTGATCTGGAGCCGCTTCAGCTTGGTATAGACCGTGTGCAGTCCGCCGACCAAGTGTTTCAGAAACAGGTCGAACGCCTGCGGGAGGCAGATTAGCTCGTTGTCTTTTACCGTGAAAGAGGCGAGCTTGGCGCCTCTGACCTCGACCATTTTAACCTCGTTGTTTTGCGGAGTGTTCTCAACCGGCGACGGGGTAGAATACACCGGTTTACAGGGCAGGACGTCGACCGGTGCGCCAGGGCTACCGACAGGTACTGGTAAGAGGTCCGCGCTGAAAGGGTTCAGTCCGGTGGGCGCGACAGACGGTGAAGGGGATGAGGACGTGGTTGCTGGTGGCGGAGAGTTGGTCGCCGGTGAAGTCTGTATCGGAGGCGGTTGGACGAGAGGAACCGAGGGCATGAGAGCAGCCGGAGAGGCCATGATCCAAATCTGTATTTAAAAAAAAAAACAAGCTGAAAGTCTCGAAAGTCAAGTGTAGTCTAAAAAAAGTGTCGCGAGAGAAACAGAAATCAAAGAGTTGAGAGCTCGTCGGTAGTTTTTTTTTTTTAACTGAGAAATGTCGGAGATGCAGTGAGCGGGATAAAGGGTCCGTGAGTCAGGTTACCGATGACAGAATAGAGCTAGAGTGAGGAGCTCGCGGACGGGATGATACTGTCACATCATGAAAAAGAGGAGGAGCCTCTAAATATTCTTAGAAAGACATCACACGCATCTGTTGACCGTGTTCAGAACATGCGGTCCATTAGGCTAGAATAAAACTGGAATAGAAACTGAACACCTTGATGAATAATTTGTATAAGCAGCACAAGCTCCGGGGATAACGCTATACCTCGCCACTGAATTTCAACTGTAGGATGTTGACTATTCAGAGTGTGGAACCTGCCCACTGTTTAGAAATAATAACTCCCCCCCAAGGGCCCTCTAGGGGGAGAAGAGGGACAGACAAGAGGACCCTGACTTTAACCTCTGACCCTCCTCAAGCCCCCACCCCATCTTCCTGTCACACACCACATTGGGGACTGAGCCTCCACAACCCCTCGAATGCATACCCTTGACCGTTCCCTGCTAATGCTGATGAAGACTGAGGTTTGGAGACTCTCTTCTCTGCACACAGGTAGAAAACTGTGCGTGATGACGTACACTACCATTCAAAGGTTTGGGGTCACTTAGAAATGTCCTTGTTTTTCAAAGAAAAGCACAGTTTTTGTCTATTAAAATAACATCAAATTGATCAGAAATACAGTGTAGACATTGTTAATGTTGTAAATGACTATTGTAGCTGGAAACGGCAGATTCTTTTGATGGAATATCTACATAGAAGGCCAGCATCCCGGAGTCCTCTCTTCACTGTTGAGGGGTCTGTTTCTCAAACTAGACACTCTAATGTACTTGTCCTCTTGCTCAGTTGTGCACCGGATCCTCTTTCTATTCTGGTTAGGGCCAGTTTGCGCTGTTCTGTGAAGGGAGTAGTACACAGCATTGTATGAGATCTTCAGTTTCTTGGCAATTTCTCGCATGCAATAGCCTTCATTTCTCAGAACAAGAATAGACTGACGAGTTTCAGAAGAAAGTTCTTTGTTTCTGGCCATTTTGAGCCTGTAATCAAACCCACAAATGCTGACACTCCAGATACGCAACTAGTCTAAAGGCCAGTTTTATTGCTTCTTTAATCAGGACAACAGTTTTCAGCTGTGCTAACATAATTGCAAAAGGGTTTTCTAATGATCAGTTAGCCTTTTAAAATGATAAACTTGGATTAGCTAACACAACGTGCCATTGGAACACAGGAGTGATGTTTGTTGATAGTGGGCCTCTGTACGCCTTTGTAGATATTCATTTAAAATCTGCCGTTTCCATCTAAAATAGTCATTTACAACATTAACAATGTCTACACTGTATTTCTGATCAATATTATATTTTTCTAATGGACAAAATGGAGAAAAACAAGGACATTTCTAAGTGATCCCAAACTTTTGAACGGTTGTGTACGTGCAATTCAAAATGTATTCTGCCGTTAAATTCCTATATGCCGAATGAAACATAGTTAAATGGGGTTCCATCGCATTTTCATCACTACTGATGGTGTTGTCACAAAAACTGTTGCGTTAGCCTAAAAAAAATGTTCCCACGTTGATATTAGCGCATGCGTTAGATAGAGTGCGGGTAGTTAGCCTATAGGACTATAACAAAATGTTCCCACGTTGATATTAGCGCATGCGCTCTAGCCAACAGCTGGTAGATAGAGAGCGGGTAGTTAGCCTATAGGACTATAACAAAATGTTCCCACGTTGGTATTAGCGCATGCGCTCTAGCCAACAGCTGGTAGAGTGCGGGTAGTTAGCCTATAGGACTATAACAAAATGTTCCCACGTTGGTATTGGCGCATGCGCTCTAGCCAACAGCTGGTAGATTAGTTAGCCTATAGGACTATAACAAAATGTTCCCACGTTGGTATTGGCGCATGCGCTCTAGCCAACAGCTGGTAGATTGGTATTGGCGCATGCGCTCTAGCGGGTAGGCTACTACCTACATTATGAGATTATTATGTTTAAGAGCGATATTACTTTTATTTGTCAAAGCAGCCAAGCATCGACCGTCATGTCACCAGAATCAGACCCTCGATATTTATTGTAAAGGAGCATCAAGCTCATCACCACT
>NW_027013189.1:0-87500 GCF_036934945.1 Oncorhynchus masou masou | reverse complement strand
AAAAGAACGCTGGATGTTTATCTTGATCTAGACGAGGCTCCTCAGATAACCACTGGACACGTGGATCAACCTACTGGGTATTGAAAGTACAAAAGGCAGAAACATAAACTCAGCAAAAAAGGAAACGCCCTCTGCGTTTATTTTCAGCAAACTTAACATGTGTAAATATTTGTATGAACATAACAAGATTCAACACCTGAGACATAAACTGAACAAGTTCCACAGACATGTGACTAACATAAATGGAATAATGTGTCCCTGAACAAAGGGGGGGGTCAAAATCAAAAGTAACAGTCAGTATCTGGTGTGGCCACCAGCTGCATTAAGTACTGCAGTGCATCTCCTCCTCATGGACTGCACCAGATTTGCCAGTTCTTGCTGTGAGATGTTACCCCACTCTTCCACCAAGGCACCTGCAAGTTCCCAGACATTTCTGGGGGGAATGGCCCTAGTCCTCACCCTCTGATCCAACAGTTCCCAGATGTGCTCAATGGGATTGAGATCCAGGCTCTTCGCTGGCCATGGCAGAACACTGACATTCCTGTCTTGCAGAAATCACGCACAGAACGAGCAGAATGGCTGGTGTCATTGTCATGCTGGAGGGTCATGTCAGGATGAGCCTGCAGGAAGGGTACCACATGAGGGAGAAGGATGTCTTCCCTGTAACGCGCGTAACGAGTGTTGAGATTGCCTGCAATGACAACAAGCTCAGTTTGATGATGCCTTGACACACCGCCCCAGACCATGACGGACACGACCCCTCCAAATCGATCCCGATCCAGAGTACGGGCCTCTGTGTAACGCTCATTCCTTCAACGATAAACGCGAATCCGACCATCACCCCTGGTGAGACAAAACCGTGACTCATCAGTGAAGAGCACTTTTTGCCAGTCCTGTCTGGTCCAGCGACGGTGGGGTTGTGCCTATAGGTGACATTGTTGCCGGTGATGTCTGGTGAGGACCTGCCTTACAACAGGCCTACAAGCCCTCAGTCCAGCCTCTCTCAGCCTATTGCGGACAGTCTGAGCACTGATGGAGGAATTGTGCGTTCCTGGTGTAACGCGGGCAGTTGTTGTTGCCATCCTGTACCTGTCCCGGAAGTGTGATGTTCAGATGCACCGATCCTGTGCAGGTGATGTTACACGTGGTCTGCCACTGCGAGGACAATCAGCTGTCCATCCGGTCTCTCTGTAGAGCTGTCTTAGGTGTCTCACAGTAAGGACATTGCAATTCATTTCCCTGGCCACATCTGCAGTCCTCATGCCTCCTTGCAGCATGCCTAAGGCACATTCACGCAGATGAGCAGGGACCCTGGGCATCTTTCTTTTGGTGTTTTTCAGAGTCAGTAGAAAGGCCTCTTTAGTGTCCTAAGATTTCATAACTGTGACCTTAATTGCCTACCGTCTTTAAGCTGTTAGTGTCTTAACGACCGTTCCACAGATGCATGTTCATTAATTGTTTATGGTTCATTGAACAAGCATGGGAAACAGTGTTTCAACCCTTTACAATGAAGATCTGTGAAGTTATTTGGATTTTTACTAATCATCTTTGAAAGACAGGGTCCTGAAAAAGGGACGTTTCTTTTTTTTTGCTGAGTTTAACATTTAATCTTATAGAAAGGTAAAGGAATAGCGGGTTTTCACGTAAGGTGACGATGTTGAAAGTCCTATTGTTTTTCTTCAAGGGGGGGTCGCCTAATGTACAGTCACAGGAGTACTATAGCAACGAGTGTAGGTACATCTTTGTTGCCATGGCGAAACACTAATGAAATCTTTCCAGCAGTCATATTAAAGGCAACAGATGCATTAGGGCAGAAATAATCATTCATCTGCAGAGCAATTAGTGGGACTGTCAGAGCTAGTGCTGCCTGTTGAAAATACACAACACAATGTCGTTAATTAAAGCATCTAATGTTCCACACGATCGGTCATGTCATCAGACTATAACCTCACGAAATGCACTGAATGTCACTGATGTAAGTATACATTCAATTTACAGTGAAATGAATGACATGAACGAGCCTAAACACAGATACACCATTCAATAAGCACAAAGAGAAGAGGTGTGGATTTGCAAGGATAAGCATGTTGAGGTTGTGCTGATCTTTGACACCCCGTGATCTCAGTAGCTATAAGTAAGATGACTCATTTCACAGACGAAGACAACACGATAAGACATCTGGTGCTTTTACAAAGGGCCAGAGAAGAAGATGAACAGAGTATCCAGATGAAACAGGGAGATGAAACACACTGGGGCCAGAGGACACTGAACACAAAGCCTGCCATTCAAAGCCTCTGTCGGTGCTGCCTCTCTATCTCCTGAGGGGCTCAGACATAACTGCTGACACAGAAACCTCCCGCTCCGCGTCTGAGGAGGGTCTTACGCTGTCAGAGGGTGCTTAGGAGAGCGCTAGTCTGGATGAAGAAACCACGCACAGTGCATTATCACTTCAGGCTTCTGGGGGGAAACCAGCCAATGATAGTGTGTGTGTGTGTGTGTGTGTGTCTCTGTGTGTGTGTGTGTGTGTGTGTGTCTGTGTGTCTCTCTGTGTCTCTGTGTGTGTGTGTGTCTCTGTCTGTGTCTCTGTGTGTGTGTGTGTGTGTGTGTGTGTCTCTGTGTCTCTGTGTGTGTGTGTGTGTGTGTGTGTGTGTGTGTGTGTGTGTGTGTCTCTCTGTGTGTGTGTGTGTGTGTCTGTGTGTGTGTGTGTGTGTGTGTGTGTGTGTGTGTGTGTGTGTGTGTGTGTGTGTGTGTGTGTGTGTGTGTGTGTGTGTGTGTGTGTGTGTGTGTGTGTGTGTGTGTGTGTGTGTGTGTGTGTGTGTGTAGAAGGTCTCTTGTCTGATGAGGTTTATCTCAGGATGAGTAATGTGTCGACGGTGCGTTTCTCTTCTTCACAGGAACAACTGTCACAGAGATGGCAGAGGTTTGATCTTGACGCGGAGAAGAAACGCCAGCTTGTGTTCAATACCCTCTGACATGTCTTTGGGAGGGTGAGTACAGGCAGGTGATCAAAGAACAAGTGTCAGGAGTGTTTTTGTTGACGAGGTTCATTAATAGAGGCCACTCAAAACCTCTGATCACTTTCTGCTGACGAGGACAGTATCCATCAAATGGATTAAATGAAACGAGGGCCAGTGAAGAAATACAATTACTTAAGTTATGCAAATTGAGTGCATGTTTTGTTATTGTGGCAATGACCTGTTTTACCAGCTATAATATACGCGAGAACCTTTACTGACCATTGATAGTGACATAGCGACCTCATGTGGCAATTTCTATTCAGTGCATCTCGAGATTTGCGTGTCAAAAACAACAATCTCGAATAATTTTGGACGAACTCGACCACCGTACTCGATACCCTTTCCCCTCTATCTCACTATGATGGTTTTTTTTCTTTCTAACTTTTAGCTACTATAGCTAAGTTTGTACCTTCATTTTGCAGTGCCTTTACACAGACAGTCATTATATATATTTTTTTTCGTTTTCCATCATGTTCACTACCACGGGATCCCGAGGGCTCGGTAAGTACCGGACTAGCTGATTCGTGTACGAGTGTTTTCGCTCGGTCCTGTCTCGCAGCTTTGCACTGTCATTCATTCTAGATGAATCTAAGGATTTGCACGGGTCACATCATCGTTTCTACGCGTACAATCGACGATTCGAGCCTTTACCATTTTTGTCATAATGTCTAGAATTGCGTGATACCGCTCGATGTTTCATTTAATAAACGACGCTGAATGCTGGCTCAGTACTGTAGTGACAGAGCGGTGCATGTGGTTTCCCCGCCCACATTTTCCATACAAGTATTTAACGTTACCAGGAACAAGTACTCTGCTGTAAATTATGATAAGAGTATCAAATTGATTGTGCCCTACAGGTAGGTGATTGATTGTTTGATTGGTTGCCTCCCCCCACAGATAAGGCCCCCCTGTCTAAAGGTCTCCTCCTGGTCCTCAGTGGTCTGACTGTCGTGCTAACCCTCCTGCCACAGTACAATCACCTGTTCACCTACAGCCTGCAGGCCATCACGCTGCAGCACCAGGTAGCGGAAAAGAGAGAGGGAGTGTCGTAAACCTCAACCTTTCTCCTCCTGTGGATCATCTTGCCAAAGACAGTACAGTATGAAGATAGGCAGGAACTGCTTCTCCAATAGAAATCCCCGATCACGCTTGTAGCCGACCTTTGGCTAGCTAAACTCATGCCCAGAAACACGTAATCTGCTTTTAATGGTCGTCGCGCCGAATTGCGCTGTCAAATCGAAGACACTCCTTCGATATAAAGTTGTTTTTGATTAAAATGATTACATGTCAGATTGTCATTACTACAACCACGTGAAAGTGACATTTTCAGCTACTTAAGACATTGGCTCAAATCTCAGTTTTGCATTTAGATTTCTAGACAATTAACAACTTAAGGACACATTTTTCGATCTGGTCTGCCACGTCTGTTTCTCAAGCGCTCCCGGAAGTCTTGTGATGTTGCACCTCTGGGTTTAGAAACTCTGTGGTGTGTGTACTGTGTAACAACCCTCACTCATCTTCTATAAGGTATGGCGGTTAGTGTGTGGCAGACTGATCTGTCTGGACCTAAAGGACACCTTCTGCAACAGTCTGCTCATCTACAACTTCCGCATCTTGGAGAGACGGTTCGGCAGCAGAAAATTTGCTGTAAGTTCATTTCAGCTTGTAAACCTATGTTAGACTCACTGGGCACGTTCCAGCTGGTCTTTATTGCAGTCGTGCTGCACAGATTATCAGTTGTTTTATCAAATTATCATGATGATGATGATATGATTTTATGTTATGTCATTGTTTCATATTGTAACATCCTGGTTCTTCCTGTAGTCCTAACTGTAACATCCTGGTTCTTCCTGTAGTCCTAACTGTAACATCCTGGTTCTTCCTGTAGTCCTAACTGTAACATCCTGGTTCTTCCTGTAGTCCTAACTGTAACATCCTGGTTCTTCCTGTAGTCCTTCCTGTTTGGGACGTGGGTGCTCACTGCACTGGTGGACTTCCTGCTGTCTGAAGTGTTTCACTACCTGTTTGACTACCAGGTGTCTGAGCTGCCTGCCGGACTGTGAGTACCTTTACACCTGTCCTTCACAGCTGGACCTCTAACTGGGCTGCCTGCCGGACTGTGAGTACCTTTACACCTGTCCTTCACAGCGGGACCTCTAACTGGGCTGCACACATGTCCTTGACACCTGAGCTCAATCCCTAAATCAATCCCTTGCTCCTATGGACTCCTTTTCCTTGAAGTGTGCCCTTGTTCACTGAAGGTGTACCGTTGTATTAACACCACTAGAGAGCAGTGAGATCAACGAGGGGCTCGATGTGCTGCAGCGACTTCCAAACCAGCTGTCGGCCTACACGTTCTAGATGAAAACATCACACTGCACATGTTGAAAAACTAGGAAGTACTGGTACTCCTTGACCTTTTACCTCATAGAGAGAAGTGTTGTGTTGCTCTTTTAGGGAAGTGAGTTGTCTGTGTTTTTAGTTTCATACCTGGCTAACTTAGGGACAGGCCAGACCTTGCTGAAATAAAACCGTAACAGTGAAATAGAATGGTTTTAATTCCACTTCAAACAGCAGTTAAAAAGTAAGTATTGGGAAGTGAAACCATTTTTACTTATGAAAAGCATAAATATCTGTACAAAAGATCGATGTGACGGAAATGTTTGAGATGAATCAGTAAAGGTAGGATTGTATCTCTGCATACAGCATCCTGTTCTGCAGGAGGCCCTTTAGGTCTGGAACCTTGTAAAGGCTGCTGTGTTTATGGGACCTGGATGTCCATCTTTTTCACATTCGTTTTGAAATAGCAGAGTGAGCAAAGAAGTCAAATTAAAAACAAGCATTTCTTATTGGACAAGTTCAGGTCGTCCCTTTCTGTTTCAGTTCCTTTTTCCTCCGTTTGGTGTGAATACAACCCAGGACAAGTACGTGTGTCTAGACTAGTGGTTCTGTGTCTCTTATGGCCTAGTAGTGGTCATCTCAAGGACCAGGACAGGCTCTGGGGCTACTCAGCTGGATGTGGCTCCTGTCTCAGGGGTAGTTGGTTGGATGTGGCTCCTGTCTCAGGGGTAGTTGGTTGGATGTGGCTCCTGTCTCAGGGGTAGTTGGTTGGATGTGGCTCCTGTCTCAGGGGTAGTTGGTTGGATGTGGCTCCTGTCTCAGGGGTAGTTGGTTGGATGTGGCTCCTGTCTCAGGGGTAGTTGGTTGGATGTGGCTCCTGTCTCAGGGGTAGTTGGTTGGATGTGGCTTGTCTCAGGGGTAGTTGGTTGGATGTGGCTCCTGTCTCAGGGGTAGTTGGTTGGATGTGGCTCCTGTCTCAGGGGTAGTTGGTTGGATGTGGCTCCTGTCTCAGGGGTAGTTGGTTGGATGTGGCTCCTGTCTCAGGGGTAGTTGGTTGGATGTGGCTCCTTTCTCAGGGGTAGTTGGTTGGATGTGGCTCCTGTCTCAGGGGTAGTTGGTTGGATGTGGCTCCTGTCTCAGGGGTAGTTGGTTGGATGTGGCTCCTGTCTCAGGGGTAGTTGGTTGGATGTGGCTCCTGTCTCAGGGGTAGTTGGTTGGATGTGGCTCCTGTCTCAGGGGTAGTTGGTTGGATGTGACTCCTGTCTCAGGGGTAGTTGGTTGGATGTGACTCCTGTCTCAGGGGTAGTTGGTTGGATGTGGCTCCTGTATCAGGGGTAGTTGGTTGGATGTGGCTCCTGTCTCAGGGGTAGTTGGTTGGATGTGGCTCCTGTCTCAGGGGTAGTTGGTGGATGTGACTCCTGTCTCAGGGGTAGTTGGTTGGATGTGGCTCCTGTCTCAGGGGTAGTTGGTTGGATGTGACTCCTGTCTCAGGGGTAGTTGGTTGGATGTGGCTCCTGTCTCAGGGGTAGTTGGTTGGATGTGGCTCCTGTCTCAGGGGTAGCTGGTTGGATGTGGCTCCTGTCTCAGGTCTCTGGCTCCTGTCGGGGGTCTCTTGGCTGTGGAATTCTGTCTCATCTCTGGATGGAAACTCAGGTCTCTGGCTCCTGTCGCAGGTCTCTGGCTCCTGTCGCGGTCTCTGGCTCCTGTCTCGGTCTCTGGCTCCTGTCTCGGTCTCTGGCTCCTGTCTCAGGTCTCTGGATCCCTGTCTCATGGGGTCTCTGGCTCCTCAGGGGTAGTTGGTCTCTGGCTCCCCGTCTCGGGGTCTCTGGCTCCCGTCTCGGTCTCTGGCTCCCTGTCTCAGGTCTCTGGCTCCCAAGTCTCAGGTCTCTGGCTCCCTGTCTCGGGGTCTCTGGCTCCCGTCTCAGGTCTCTGGCTCCCGTCTCAGGGGTAGTTGGTCTCTGGCTCCTGTCTCAGGTCTCTGGCTCCCGTCTCAGGTCTCGGCTCCCTGTCTCAGGGGTAGTTCTGGCTCCCTGTCTCAGGGGTTCTCTGGCTCCCGTCTCAGGTAGCTCTGGCTCCCGTCTCGGTCTCTGGCTCGGTCTCCGGCCCAGGAATGGTCTTGGTAACGTCATCTAAAGCAACAGGACAAGCTGTGTGGCTACCCAGCCTGCTCCTCCCATCCCGGGTCCCCCCCGTTTGAAGGGGGTGTCCTCCCCTTTCGGACCACGCTGGAGAAAGAGGCGCTGACCTGAACCCTCAACATCTTCATTACCCTCCTCTTGTAACCCTTACAGGCAAAGAAGTAGACAAAGGGGTCCAGGCAGCAGTTGAGGTTCATGAGACACACAGTGAAGTGTAGAGACATCTGAAGGGGAGGGAGAGAGGGGTTAGTGGAGGAGTGGACATCACACACACACTCACACTGGTCAACACACAGTGACACACACTTGGAGATGGACATCACACACACACACTTAAATACACAATCTCATGGTCAAACACACACACACGCACTACTTGAGTAAAAGTGACTTAAATACACAATCTCATGGTCAACACACACACTTAAATACACAATCTCATGGTCAACACACACACACACACAAATACAATGATATTAACAGATAGGCCTATGTTTGTGTCAGTGGAGGCTGGTAGAAGGCGCTGTAGGAGGAAGGGCTCGTTGTAATGAATGGAATTCATGGAACACATGAAAAAGATGGAAACCACATGTTTGACTCTGTTCCATTTATTCCATTCCAGCCATTACAATAAGCCCACCCTCCTGATAAAAGCTCCTCCCACCAGCCTCCACTGGTGTGGAGACAACTACCTGAAAGGCGTGGAGCTCGGTACAGTCTGGTGTGTATCTCAGCTTTCGGATCATATACTGCAGGATGTTGATGTGATAGGGACTGAAACACACTACAAACACCAACACTACCCCTGCTATCACCCCCGTCGCCTTCTGGCTCCTCAATGACCTGTGACCTCGCCCACCGGCCCTACTGCTCGTCAGCAACCGCAGCTTCCAAAGCAACACCAAGTAGCAACACAGGATGGTTGCAAAAGAACGCCGTATCCCATGACGACGGCTCCAATGAGGACGAGGGGAGCCCCTCCACGGCCCCGTTCTCAAAGTTGGGGTACTCCATGCAGGTGGTGGTCCCGTCCGGCTCGGCCCGGGTCATGGTCACGGAGAGGAGGGGTAACGTCTGGACTAGGACTAGAACCCACACCCCTACGCAGACGTAGCGGATGGTCCGATCCCGGCAGAGCCTGGTGTAACGTAGAGGAGAACCACGGCTAAGCGGTCTACAGCCAGGCAGGTCATGAAATTGACCCCTGCGTAGGTGTTGACGTAGAACAGAAGGGCGGTGACCCGACACAGGGTCTCCCCCAGGGGCCAGTGGAAACCTAGAGGCAGGGAGACTCAAAGATTACCAAGAGAGGTTAGTCCACTTCTGAAACATAACAAGGCGCCAGGGCTACGGGGATCTGTCTCTCAGGAAAAAGGGTCTGTGTGGATATTCTCCACCTACATTTAAAAACCTACAGTGCCTTCAGAAAGTATTCACACCCAGTGGTGGAAAAAGAACCCAAACGTCATACTTGGGTAAATGTAAAGATACCTTAATAGAAAATGACTCAAATGAAAGTCACCCAGTAAAATACTACTTGAGTAAAAGTGAAAGCCACCCGGTAAAATACTACTTGAGTAAAAGTGAAAGTCACCCAGTAAAATACTACTTGAGTAAAAGTGAAAGCCACCTGGTAAAATACTACTTGAGTAAAAGTGAGTCACCCAGTAAAATACTACTTGAATAAGTCACCCAGGTAAATACTACTTGAATAAGTCACCCAGGTAAATACTACTTGAATAAGTCACCCAGTAAAATACTACTTGAATAAGTCACCCAGGTAAATACTACTTGAATAAGTCACCCAGGTAAATACTACTTGAATAAGTCACCCAGGTAAATACTACTTGAATAAGTCACCCAGGTAAATACTACTTGAGTAAAAGTGAGTTGGGTAGTCACCCAGGTAAATACTACTTGAGTAAAAGTCTTAACAGTATTTGGTTTTAAATGAACTTAAGTATCAAAAGTATAAATTATTTCAATTCCTTATATTAAGCAAACCAGACAACATCATTTTCCTGTTTTTGATTTATTTACAGAAAGCCAACGAACACACTCCCAACACTCAGACATCATTTACAAACAAAGCATTTGTGTTTAGAGAGTCCACCAGATCAGAGGCAGTAGGGAGGACCAGGGATGTTCTCTGTTTAGAGAGTCCACCAGATCAGAGGCAGTAGGGAGGACCAGGGATGTTCTCTGTTTAGTGAGTCCACCAGATCAGAGGCAGTAGGGAGGACCAGGGATGTTCTCTGTTTAGAGAGTCCACCAGATCAGAGGCAGTAGGGAGGACCAGGGATGTTCTCTGTTTAGAGAGTCCACCAGATCAGAGGCAGTAGGGAGGACCAGGGATGTTCTCTGTTTAGAGAGTCCACCAGATCAGAGGCAGTAGGGAGGACCAGGGATGTTCTCTGTTTAGAGAGTCCACCAGATCAGAGGCAGTAGGGAGGACCAGGGATGTTCTCTGTTTAGAGAGTCCACCAGATCAGAGGCAGTAGGGAGGACCAGGGATGTTCTCTGTTTAGAGAGTCCACCAGATCAGAGGCAGTAGGGAGGACCAGGGATGTTCTCTGTTTAGAGAGTCCACCAGATCAGAGGCAGTAGGGAGGACCAGGGATGTTCTCTGTTTAGAGAGTCCACCAGATCAGAGGCAGTAGGGAGGACCAGGGATGTTCTCTGTTTAGAGAGTCCACCAGATCAGAGGCAGTAGGGAGGACCAGGGATGTTATCTTGTCGTGTCCTGCTAAGCATTCAACATGCAACGAATACGTTTAGGTGTCAGGGAAAATGTATGGAGTAAAAACAACATTATTTTCTTTAGGAATGTGGTGAAGTAAAAGTTGTCAACAATAGTAAAGTACAGATACAACAAAAAAACAGACTTAAGTAGTACTTTAAAGTACTTTTACAGTAAGTACTTTACACCGCTGGTATTATACACTCATACCTGTGTAAACTACATACTGTATTAGACTATCATACCTGTGTAAACTACACTACTGTATTACACTATCATACCTGTGTAAACTACACTACTGTATTAGACTATCATACCTGTGTAAACTACACTACTGTATTAGACTATCATACCTGTGTAAACTACACTACTGTATTAGACTATCATACCTGTGTAAACTACATGCTGTATTAGACTATCATACCTGTGTAAACTACATGCTGTTCACACCTTTTACTTTCCCCACATGTTATTGTGTTACAGCCTGAATTCAATATGGATTACATTTTGTGTCACTGTGGAATTTAATTTAGACATTTTTTGGAAATAACAAAATTAAAAGCTTGAAATGTCTCGAGTCAACAAGTATTCAAGCACTTTGTTTAAGGCAAGCCGTGCTTAAATAAGTACGGAGGTAAAAATGTGCTTAACAAGTCACAATAAGTTGCATGGACTCATTCCATGTTCAATAATAGTGGTTAACATCATCTCTGAATGACTACCCCATCTCTGAATGACTACCCCATCTCTGAATGACTACCCCATCTCTGAATGACTACCCCATCTCTGAATGACTACCCCATCTCTGAATGACTACCCCATCTCTGTACCCCACTCCCTCAACCGGGTAATACATTTCAAGCACAGATTCAACCACAAAGACCAGGGAAGGTTTTTCAATGAACTTGAATATCCCTTTGAGCATGGTGAAGTTGTTAATTACACTTTGCATGGTGAATCAATACACCCGGTCACTACAAAGATTCAGGCATCTTTCCTAGCTCAGTTGCCGGAGAGGAAGGAAACCACTCAGGGATTTCATCATGATGCCAGTGGTGACTTTAAAACAGTTACAGAGTATAATGGGTGTGATATGAGAACGAAGGATGGATCAACAACATTGTAGTTACTCCACAATACTAACTTAAATGACAGAGTGAAAAGGAAGCCTGTATTACAAAACCTGCATCCTGTTTGCAACAAGGCACTTAAGTAATACTGCAAAAAATAATGCCAAAAATCTGACTTTCTTTCCTGAATACAAAGTGTTAAGTTTAGGGCAAATCCAACACATCACGGAGTACAACTCTTCATATTTTCAAGCATGGTGGTTGCTGCATCATGTTATGGGTGTGCTTGTCAGCGACAATGACAAGGGAAATTTTTTTTTTTAGGATAAAAATAAACAGAATACAGCTATAAGCACATGCAAAATCCTAGAGGAAAACAAGGTTCAGACTTGAAAATGGCTGTCAATTTGACAGTTTAAAAGAAAGAGAAGAATTTTAAAAGAATAATGTGCAAATATTGTATCATCCAGGTGTGCAAAGCTCTAAGAGATTTACCCAGAAAGACTCACAGCTGTAATCACTGCCAAAGGTGCTTCTACAAAGTATTGACTCAGGGGTTTGAATACTTATGCAAAGGAGATATTTCTAAGAGTTCATTTTCAATACATTTGCAAAAATGTCAACACATGTTTTCACTTTGTCATTATGGGTTATTGTGTGTGTTTTAATTCTGGCTGTCACAACAAAATGTGGAAGAAGTCGAGGGGCGTGAACACTTTCTGAAGGCTCTGTGTCATTTCTACATACCGACAATCTGCTTTTAGTTGTTTGTTTTAAACTACTTCAAAACAACTATACTCACTGACCTAGGACGTAGTAGTGGGAGTATCACTGACCTAGGGTGTAGTGGTGGAGTATCACTGACCTAGGGCTTGGTAATGGGAGTAGTAGTGGGAGTATCACTGACCTAGGGCTTGGTAATGGGAGTAGTAGTGGAGTATCACTGACCTAGGGCGTAGTGGTGGAGTATCACTGACCTAGGGCTTGGTAATGGGAGTAGTGGTGGAGTATCACTGACCTAGGGCTTGGTAATGGGAGTAGTGGTGGGAGTATCACTGACCTAGGGCGTAGTAATGAGAGTAGTGGTGGAGGAGTATCACTGACCTAGGGCTTGGTAATGGGAGTAGTGGTGGAGTATCACTGACCTAGGGCTTGGTAATGGGAGTAGTGGTGGGTGGAGTATCACTGACCTAGGGCGTAGTAATGGGAGTAGTGGTGGAGTATCACTGACCTAGGGCTTGGTAATGGGAGTAGTAGTGGGAGTATCACTGACCTAGGGTGTAGTATCACTGACCTAGGGCTTGGTAATGGGAGTAGTAGTGGGAGTATCACTGACCTAGGGCTTGGTAATGGGAGTAGTAGTGGTGGAGTATCACTGACCTAGGGCTTGGTAATGGGAGTAGTGGTGGAGTATCACTGACCTAGGGCTTGGTAATGGGAGTAGTAGTGGGAGTATCACTGACCTAGGGCTTGGTAATGGGAGTAGTAGTGGGAGTATCACTGACCTAGGGCTTGGTAATGGGAGTAGTAGTGGGAGTATCACTGACCTAGGGCGTAGTAGTAATGGAGTATCACTGACCTCGGTAGTAGTGGAGTATCACTGACCTAGTAGTAAGTGGAGTATCACTGACCTCGGGCGTAGTAGTAGTAGTGGAGTATCACTGACCTAGGGCGTAGTAGTAGTAATGGAGTATCACTGACCTAGGGCGTAGTAGTAGTAGTGGAGTATCACTGACCTAGGGCGTAGTAGTAGTGGAGTATCACTGACCTAGGGCGTAGTAGTAGTAATGGAGTATCACTGACCTAGGGCGTAGTAGACCTAATGGAGTATCACTGACCTCGTAGTGGAGTATCACTGACCTAGGGCGTAGTAGTAGTGGAGTATCACTGACCTAGGGCGTAGTAGTAATGGAGTATCACTGACCTCGGGCGTAGTAGTAGTGGAGTATCACTGACCTCGGGCGTAGTAGTAGTGGAGTATCACTGACCTAGGCGTAGTAGTAGTGGAGTATCACTGACCTAGGGCGTAGTAGTGGAGTATCACTGACCTAGGGCGTAGTAGTAGTGGAGTATCACTGACCTAGGGCGTAGTAGTAGTGGAGTATCACTGACCTAGGGCGTAGTAGTAGTGGAGTATCACTATCACTGACCTAGGGCGTAGTAGTAGTGGAGTATCACTGACCTAGGGCGTGGAGTAGTAGGGCGTAGTAGGGTGGAGTATCACTGACCTAGGGCGTAGTAGTAGTGGAGTATCACTGACCTAGGGCGTAGTAGTGGAGTATCACTGACCTAGGGCGTAGTAGTAGTGGAGTATCACTGACCTAGGGCGTAGTAGTAGTGGAGTATCACTGACCTAGGGCGTAGTAGTATGGAGTATCACTGACCTAGGGCGTAGTAGTGGAGTATCACTGACCTAGGGGCGTAGTAGTGGGAGTATCACTGACCTAGGGCGTAGTAGTAGTGGAGTATCACTGACCTAGGGCGTAGTAGTGGGAGTATCACTGACCTAGGCGTAGTAGTAGGGAGTATCACTGACCTAGGCGTAGTAGTAGTGGAGTATCACTGACCTAGGAGTAGTGGAGTCACTGACCTAGGGCGTAGTAGTAGTGGGAGTATCACTGACCTAGGGCGTAGTAGTGGAGTATCACTGACCTAGGGCGTAGTAGTAGTGGAGTATCACTGACCTAGGGCGTAGTAGTGACCTAGGGGCGTGGAGTATCACTGACCTAGGGCGTAGTAGTAGTGGTGGAGTATCACTGACCTAGGCGTAGTAGTAAGTATCACTGGAGTAGTGGTGGAGTATCACTGACCTAGGGCGTAGTAGTGGAGTATCAGTATCACTGACCTAGGGCGTAGTAGTGGAGTATCACTGGGAGTAGTAGTGGAGTATCACTGACCTAGGGCGTAGTAATGGGAGTAGTGGTGGAGTATCACTGACCTAGGGCGTAGTAATGGGAGTAGTGGTGGAGTATCACTGACCTAGGGCGTAGTAGTAGTGGTGTATCACTGACCTAGGGCGTAGTAGGAGTGGAGTATCACTGACCTAGGGCGTAGTATCACTGACCTAGGAGTAGTGGTGGTGGAGTATCACTGACCTAGGGCGTAGTAGTAGTGGAGTATCACTGACCTAGTAGTAGTGTGGAGTATCACTGACCTAGGGCGTAGTAATGGGAGTAGTGGTGGAGTATCACTGACCTAGGGCGTAGTAGTGGAGTATCACTGACCTAGTGGTGGAGTGGAGTCACTGACCTAGGGCGTAGTAATGGGATCACTGACCTAGTGGTGGGAGTATCACTGACCTAGGGCGTAGTAATGGGAGTAGTAGGTGGAGTATCACTGACCTAGGGCGTAGTAGTAGTGGAGTATCACTGACCTAGGGCGTAGGGCGTAGTGGTGGAGTATCACTGACCTAGGGGCAGAGTAGGGTAGTAGTAGTGGAGTATCACTGACCTAGGGCGTAGTAGGAGGGAGTATCACTGACCAGGCTGTAGTGGAGAGATCACTGACCTAGGGCGGTGGAGTATCACTGACCTGGGCAGTAGTAGTGGAGTATCACTGACCTTCAGGGTGGAGTAACCCTGGGAGTAGTGATGGAGTATCACTGACCTAGGCGTAGTAGGGTTTAGTGGAGTATCACTGACCTAGGGGACACTTGTAGTAGTGGAGTATCACTGACCTAGGGCGTAGTAATGGGAGTAGTGGTGGATATCACTGACCTAGGCGTAGTAATTGGAACCCTGACAATATAGTGGTGGAGTATCACTGACCTAGGGCGTAATATCACTATGGGCGTAGTGTGGAATCACTGACCTAGGGCTGTAGTATAGTATCACTGGGGTAGTAGTGGAGTATCACTGACCTAGGGCGTAGTAATGAGTATCACTGACCATAGTGGAGTACCACTGACCTAGGGCGTAGTAGGCTATCCTCAGAGGCAGGGCCAGAGTGAAGAGAACATACTGGAGATACTGCCAGGTTGGCAGAGTACCACATGTGGTAGAGTACCTGTCCGGGCCAGGTACTGGGTCTGACCATGACGTGCAGTACTGCCAGGGCTGTTAAACCACTAGGAGGCCGAGTCTGAAGACCAGGCTGTAGTGGAGAGACATGAGGATACTGTACCATACCTGTCTAAACCACATACTGGGATACTGTACAGGTTGGTGCAGACCACAGGGAGGAGGACCTGGTGTAAAGTCCAGGTTCAGGGTGGAGTTCACTGTACCCTCTAAACCACATACTGTATGATACTGTACCATACCTGTCTAAACCACATAGGAAGTGTACATCTGACCTGTCTAAAGCAGATACTGAGGGTTTGGGTGAAGATTGGGGTGCCTGTCACAAGATTGTGGACACTTGCCATAGTAGTTTAAAATCAACTGTATGATACAAAATAAGAGCAATGTTCCATTTGTCTTGCATCATTTACTGTATGATAACACTACCTGCACGCACGCAGTAATTGTAACCATACCTTTCTAAGCCATACTGTACCACAATTTGTGGGGGAAATTCACTTTCCTGTGAAAAATATCTATGCTTGTACCATACCTGTGTAAACTACATACTGTATGATACTATACCTAGGGTCTAAACCACATACTGTATGATACTGTACCATACCTGTCTAAACCACATACTGTACCATACCTGTCTAAACCACCTATACTGTACCATACCTGTCTAAACCACATACTGTATGATACTATACCATACCTGTCTAAACCACATACTGTACCATACCTTTCTAAACCACATACTGTATGATACTATACCATACCTGTCTAAACCACATACTGTACCATACCTTTCTAAGCCACATACTGTATGATACTGTACCATACCTGTCTAAACCACATACTGTACCATACCTGTCTAAACCACATACTGTACCATACCTGTCTAACCCACATACTGTATGATACATACTGTACCATACCTGTCTAAACCACATACTGTACCATACCTGTCTAAACCACATACTGTACCATACCTGTCTAAACCACATACTGTATGATACTGTACCATACCTGTCTAAACCACATACTGTATGATACTGTACCATACCTGTCTAAACCACATACTGTATGATACTGTACCATACCTGTCTAAGCCACATACTGTATGATACTGTACCATACCTGTCTAAGCCACATACTGTACCATACCTGTCTAAACCACATACTGTACCATACCTGTCTAAACCACATACTGTATGATACTGTACCATACCTGTCTAAACCACATACTGTATGATACTGTACTCACCAGATGGAAGTGCTCTGAGTTCTCAGTTGCCCGTGGTGTTTCAGGGGGACGTTGGTCCCCTGTGTGACTCCAGAGCCATGTGTCAGGTCAGCCAGAGAGTGAAACTCAACCAGTAGTAGAGATATTTCTCTGTTGCGTCAGCTACGGCCGACTATGCTGAAGTGTACAGCTTCTGCCACAGCCAGTACCCAAGACACACACTTATCATTTCCTGCACCGCAAGCAAACCCCTCCTACATTTATTCTGAGTGTGTAAACTACATACTGTATGTACTGTGTGGGTGCAAGCGTCTCTTCAAAATTTGTAAAGATGAATTTATTTGATCAAACGGGATGGATAATTTTAACCCACATACTGTGTATTCATGTTTGTAAGGATATCAAGCACTCCAGATGATAGAGGGTCACAAATACTGGCTGAATGACAGCTGTTCTTCATGTGGACAGAGTAGAAATTAGAGTCAAAGAGGAAGAAGTATATTGACCCAATACTGTACCATACCTGGGAACCACATACTGTACCATACCTGGTCTAAACCACATACTGTATGATACTGTACCAGATGGAAGTGGCCTCGTGGTGTACTGTAGGGGCCATACCTGTCCCTATAAAGAGCCATGTGTCCAGATGAAACTGTATGTACTGATATTACCTGGGCCTACTGGTCTGATATTACCGGGGCCTCTGGTATGATATTACTGCACCAGGGGCCTCTCAGTGGTGTGGTATTACTGTGGGGGCCTCGTGGTGTGATATTACCGGGGGATAATTTTCCATGTGTCATGTTTGTAAGGTCAGGATAGGGGAACATATGGTCTGAACTACCGGGGAGCCTCGTGGTCAGGTCTGATATTACCGGGGGCCTCGTGGTGTGATATTACCGGGGCCTCGTGGTCTGATATTACCGGGGGGCCCGGGGCCCCTGGTCTGATATTACCGGGGCCCTCGGGGGCCCTCGTGGTGTGATATTACCGGGGGACCTCGGGTGCCTCGTGGTGTGATATTACCGGGGGGCCTGCGTGGTCTGATATTACGGGGGCCTCGTGGTCTGATATTACCGGGGACCTCGTGGTCTGATATTACCGGGGGCTGATATTACCGAGGGGCCCTCGTGGTCTGATATTACCGGGGGCCTCGTGGTCTGATATTACCGGGGGCCGGGTGGATATGGGGACCTGTGATATTACCGGGGGCCTCGTGGTGTGATATTACCGGGGGACCTCGTGGTGTGATATTACCGGGGGACCTCGTGGTGTGATATTACCGGGGGACCTCGTGGTGTGATATTACCGGGGACCTCGTGGTGTGATATTACCGGGGGCCTCGTGGTCTGATATTACCGGGGCCCTCGTGGTCTCTCCCGAGTCCGTACGGGAGTTATAGCGATGAGACAAGATAGTAGCTACTAACAATTGGATACCATGAAATTGGGAAGAAAAAGGGGTAAAAAAATGATATACATAGGTGTCGATTTAAAATATGTATTGTGTTTCTATATGTATTCGATACTGTGATTTGAGAGAGAGAGAGAGACAGAGAGAGAGACACAGAGAGAGAGAGAGACACAGAGAGAGAGAGAGACACAGAGAGAGAGACACAGAGAGAGAGAGAGAGAGAGAGACACAGAGAGAGAGAGACACAGAGAGAGAGAGACACAGAGAGAGAGAGAGACAGAGAGAGAGAGAGAGAGAGAGAGAGAGAGAGATGAAAACACTGTCTCCCTATTTAAAAAGATGGAGAATACGCTATGAAGGAAACCCACTGTAGTTTTGGTGCAGCTACAGCCAACTAGATATGTAACTGTATGGATCTGTTTC
The DNA here is from genome assembly GCF_036934945.1 of Oncorhynchus masou masou. Taxonomy (NCBI): domain Eukaryota; kingdom Metazoa; phylum Chordata; class Actinopteri; order Salmoniformes; family Salmonidae; genus Oncorhynchus; species Oncorhynchus masou. The sequence goes on along the minus strand of NW_027013189.1, from coordinate 69,106 downwards.
CTCCCATCACTACTAATGACCCTCACGACCTCTCTGGGCTGCTGTCATGTTCCTCATTCTGATCCTTCATGTGGAGTTCATAACAAATGAATCTACTTTTAATGCGAACTGTATTCATACCCTCAGGCTTTCACTATTACTAGTGGTGGTGTGTGTGTGTGTGTGTGTGTGTGTGTGTGTGTGTGTGTGTGTGTGTGTGTGTCAATTCATGGTGTGGACATATCAGATATGGCTCATCCTGTGATGCTCATCTCCATTCTGTGTGTGTGGGTGACTGTCCGTGTGGGTGACTGTGCGTGTGGGTGACTGTGCATGTCCTTGTGTGTGTGGGTGACTGTGCGTCCTTGTCCTGTGCGTGTGTGTGTGGTGACTGTGCGCGTCCTGGTGTGTGTGTGGGTGACTGTGCGTGTCCTGGTGTGTGTGGGTGACTGTGCATGTCCTTGTGTGTGTGGGTGACTGTGCGCGTCCTGTCGTGTGTGTGGGTGACTGTGCGTGTCCTGGTGTGTGTGGGTGACTGTGCGTGTCCTGGTGTGTGTGGGTGACTGTGCGCGTCCTGTGTCCTGTGTGTGTGGGGTGACTGTACGTGTGTGGTGACTGTGCATGTCCTTGTGTGTGTGGGTGACTGTGCGCGTCCTGGTGTGTGTGTGGGTGACTGTGCGTGTCCTGGTGTGTGTGGGTGACTGTGCGTGTCCTGGTGTGTGTGTGGGTGACTGTGCGTGTCCTGGTGTGTGTGTGGGTGACTGTGCGTGTCCTGGTGTGTGTGGGTGACTGTGCGTGTCCTGGTGTGTGTGGGTGACTGTGCGCGTCCTGTCGTGTGTGTGTGTGGGGTGACTGTACGTGTCCTGGTGTGTGTGACTGGTGACTGTGCGCGTCCTGTCGTGTGTGTGTGTGGGTGACTGTGCGTGTCCTGGTGTGTGTGGGTGACTGTGCGCGTCCTGTCGTGTGTGTGTGGGGTGACTGTACGTGTCCTGGTGTGTGTGTGACTGTGCGCGTCCTGGCGTGTGTGTGTGTGTCCTGGGTGACTGTACGTGTCCTGGCGTGTGTGTGTGTGTGGGTGACTGTGCGTGTCCTGCTGTGAGTGACTGTCATGGCAGGGCTCTGAGGTTAGCTGCTGGTCTATAATGATTCACTCTTACTTCCTCTAATAGAAATATACTTTACTGTAGATCTGCTCAGAGGTTTGGTGTTTGTGAACAGAACATTGTTTTAACCATCTCCTCCTCTCCTCCCCTCTCTCCTTCCCCATCCCCTGGTCTCCTCCTCACCTCCCCTCTCTCTCCTCCTCACCTCCCCTCTCCTTCCCCATCCCCTCTCCTTCCCCATCCCCTCTCTCCTCCTCACCTCCCCTCTCTCCCTTCCCCATCCCCGTCTCTCCTCCCTCACCTCTGTGCGTGTTCTCCTTTCTGTGCTCCTCCTCACCTCCCCTCTCACCTCGTCCTTGTGTGTGTGGGTGACCTGCCCCTCTCACCACCTCCCCTCTCTCCTCCTCTCCTCCCCTCTGTCCCTGCGTCCTCCTTCCCTGTGCATGTCCTCTCCTCTGTCCTGACCTCCCCGTCTCCTCCCCTCCTCTCCCCGTCCCTGGGTGACTGTCCTCCTCACCTCCCTCCTCTCCTGTGGGTCCCCGTCTGGTGTGTGTGTGGTGACCTCCCTGGTGTGTGTGTGCGACTGTCGTGTCCTGGTGTCTCCTTCCCCTCTCTCCTCCTCACCGTGTCCTTCTGTCCTTCCCCATCCCCTCTCCTCCCCCTCTCCTCTCCTCTCTCCTCACATCCCCTCCCCTCTCCCTTCTCCTCGTCCTCTGTCCCTCCTCACATCCCCTCCTGCTCTTCTCCTCCCTCACATCCCCTCTCTCCTTCTCCTCTCTTCCTCTCTCTCCTCTGCTCACATCCCATTGTCCTCCATCCCTCCTTTCCTCCCCTCTCCTTCCCCATCCCTCTCTCCTCCCTCACCTCCCCTCTCTCCTCCTCACCTCCCCCTCTCTCTCCTCCCTCACCCCTCCCCCCTCTCCTTCTCCTCCCCTCCTCCTCACATCCCCTCACTCCTTCTCCTCTCCTCTCTCCTCCTCACATCCCCTCTCTCCTTCTCCCTCTCCCTCTCCTCCTCACATCCCCTCTCTCCTTCTCCTCTCCCCCTCTCCCCTCCTCACATCCCCTCTCCTTCCTCCTTCTCCTCTCCCTCTCTCCTCCTCACATCCCCTCTCCCTTCTCCCTCTCTCTCCTCCTCACATCCCCTCTCTCCTCCTCTCCCTCTCTCCTCCTCTCCTCCTCACATCCCCTCTCTCCTTCTCCTCTCCTCTCTCCTCCTCACATCCCCTCTCCTTCTCCTCTCCCTCCTCACCTCCTCCTCCTCTCATCCCTCTCTCCTTCTCCTCTCCTCTCCTCCTCACATCCCCTCTCCTCCTCCTCCTCTCCTCTCTTCCTCACATCCCCTCTCTCCTTCTCTCCTCTCTCCCCTCTCTCCTCACCTCCCCTCTCCCTCTCCTCCTCACCTTCCCTCTCCTCTCTCTCCTCCCTCCTCCCTTCCCCCTCCTCCTCTCCTCTCCCCCATCCCCCTCTCTCCTTCTCCTCTCCTCTCCTCCTCCCCCTCCCCTCTCCCCTCTCCTCCCCTCACCTCCCCCCTCTACCCTCTCTCCCTCCTCACCTCCCCCTTCCCCCCTCTCTCCTCCTCCCTCCCTCTCTCCTTCCCTCCCTCCTCCTCCCTCCCTCCCTCCCCCTCCTCCCCCTCTCCTCCTCACCTCCCCTCTCTCCCTTCCCTCCTCTCTCCTCCTCACCTCCCCTCTCTCCTTCCCCCTCTCCTCCTCACCCCCTCTCCTTCCCCCCCCTCTCCTCCTCACCTCTCCTTCCCCCTCTCCTCCTCCCCCTCTCCCCCCTCTCCTCCTCACCTCTCCTCCAGGCTAGGCCCAGTGTTCAGCCTGTTTGTACCTTTCTACTCCTCCATCCCCAAGGTTCCAGTCACTCAACTCCTTGGTCAGATCTCCATAACTAACAAGTCCCTGGTTTACATTGTAGGCCTGCAGGTATGTAGAGTTACATAGTGTTCAGCATGGTGGGGGTTAATATGTAGAGTTACATAGTGTTCAGCATGGTGGGGGTCAATATGTAGAGTTACATAGTGTTCAGCATGGTGGGGGTTAATATGTAGAGTTACATAGTGTTCAGCATGGTGGGGGTCAATATGTAGAGTTACATAGTGTTCAGCATGGTGGGGGTCAATATGTAGAGTTACATAGTGTTCAGCATGGTGGGGGTTAATATGTAGAGTTACATAGTGTTCAGCATGGTGGGGGTCAATATGTAGAGTTACATAGTGTTCAGCATGGTGGGGGTCAATATGTAGAGTTACATAGTGTTCAGCATGGTGGGGGTTAATATGTAGAGTTACATAGTGTTCAGCATGGTGGGGGTCAGTGGTTAATATGTGGAGTTACATAGTGTTCAGCATGGTGGGGGTCAATATGTAGAGTTACAGTGTTCAGCATGGTGGGGGTTAATATGTAGAGTTACATAGTGTTCAGCATGGTGGGGGTCAGTGATTAATATGTAGAGTTACATAGTGTTCAGCATGGTGGGGGTCAATATGTAGAGTTACATAGTGTTCAGCATGGTGGGGGTTAATATGTAGAGTTACATAGTGTTCAGCATGGTGGGGGTTAATATGTAGAGTTGCATAGTGTTCAGCATGGTGGGGGTCAGTGATTAATATGTAGAGTTACATAGTGTTCAGCATGGTGGGGGTCAGTGGTTAATATGTCTCTGTGTTGTGTTTCAGCTCCTGACCTCCAGTCCGTTCATGTGGCTCGTTGCTCTCAGTGGACTGGTGAGTTCACACCACACTGACCCTGTTGCATAGCAACCAGCATGACCCAGCGCCTTTATCTCAACCTCAGTCACTTCTTCAGAAGTTGTGAATCCACGCGTCTGAACCACACAGCGCGTGTTCCCCTCAGGTCTCTGGGAAGCTGTACCACGGAAACGCTCTGAGGGTGCAGCGGCTGCTCTTCGTACCCCGATGGCTGTCCCGTGTAGGGGCCTTCGTCCTGGAGCCCCTGTTCTCCGGGCCCCCGCCCTCCAATGAACCCCCCCTGGGTATGGGGGCTACTCTGGACATCCAGAGACAGCAGAGGATGGATCTCCATGATCAACAGATGCTGCTGGCCCAGTTCCATCAGGCCAGGAGGAACCACAGACCACCACAGGTATGGACAGACACACACACAGTGCTATATACACACACACACACACAGTACTATATACACACACACACACACAGTACTACACACACACACACAGTACTACACACACTACTACACACACACACACACACAGTACGACACACACACACACACACACACACACACACACACAGTACGACACACACACACACACAGTACGACACACACACACAGTACAACACACAGTACTACACACAGTACTACACACACACACACAGTACTACACACACACACACAGACTAATGGACATTCCATTTGACATGACCCTCCTTCTGATCTGTTTTGGCCAATCAGAAGCATGCATGCCTTTGCAGAATATTTAATGCAATCCTCTCATTGGCAGAATGAATGTCCTTCACATTACTTGAGTTTACAGTCCTGCCTTTCCAACACACAGCTCCCGGCGGTCACTGTCTTCTGACCTGCAGGCAGGTGTGTGTGTAACTGACCTTTATTCTGTATAGAAACAGTGTTTATATTGGCCATTTTAGCTTTGATGACATCAGCTCTGTTTTCCCCATTTGCCTTTTTAAAATAATTGTTCATAAATAATGCTATTTATTTAATATTACGAGTACAGCAATCAGATTCTCCCCATTTTCAACCGATCCAATGCTATTTAACCCCCTAATGGCTGGTATGATGGGGGGGACAATCAGCTGTAAACTGATCCAATGCTATTTAACCCTGGTATGATGGGGGACAATCAGCTGTAAACTGATCCAATGCTATTTAACCCCTACGGCTGGTATGATGGGGGACAATCAGCTGTAAACTGATCCAATGCTATTTAACCCCCTAATGGCTGGTATGATGGGGGGACAATCAGCTGTAAACTGATCCAATGCTATTTAACCCCCTAATGGCTGGTATGATGGGGGGACAATCAGCTGTAAACTGATCCAATGCTATTTAACCCCTAATGGCTGGTATGATGGGGGACAATCAGCTGTAAACTGATCCAATGCTATTTAACCCCTACGGCTGGTATGATGGGGGGACAATCAGCTGTAAACTGATCCAATGCTATCTAACCCCTTAACGGCTGGTATGATGGGGGACAATCAGCTGTAAACTGATCCAATGCTATTTAACCCCCTAATGGCTGGTATGATGGGGGACAATCAGCTGTAAACTGATCCAATGCTATTTAACCCCTACAGCTGGTATGATGGGGGACAATCAGCTGTAAACTGATCCAATGCTATTTAACCCTGGTATGATGGGGGACAATCAGCTGTAAACTGATCCAATGCTATTTAACCCCTACGGCTGGTATGATGGGGGGACAATCAGCTGTAAACTGATCCAATGCTATTTAACCCCCTAATGGCTGGTATGATGGGGGACAATCAGCTGTAAACTGATCCAATGCTATTTAACCCCCTACGGCTGGTATGATGGGGGGAACAATCAGCTGTAAACTGATCCAATGCTATTTAACCCTGGTATGATGGGGGACAATCAGCTGTAAACTGATCCAATGCTATTTAACCCCCTAACGGCTGGTATGATGGGGGACAATCAGCTGTAAACTGATCCAATGCTATTTAACCCCCTACGGCTGGTATGATGGGGGACAATCAGCTGTAAACTGATCCAATGCTATTTAACCCCTAACGGCTGGTATGATGGGGGGACAATCAGCTGTAAACTGATCCAATGCTATTTAACCCCTTAATGGCTGGTATGACGGGGGACAATCAGCTGTAAACTGATCCAATGCTATTTAACCCTGGTATGATGGGGGGACAATCAGCTGTAAACTGATCCAATGCTATTTAACCCCCTAACGGCTGGTATGATGGGGGACAATCAGCTGTAAACTGATCCAATGCTATTTAACCCCTAACGGCTGGTATGATGGGGGACAATCAGCTGTAAACTGATCCAATGCTATTTAACCCTGTTATGATGGGGGACAATCAGCTGTAAACTGATCCAATGCTATTTAACCCCCTACGGCTGGTATGATGGGGGACAATCAGCTGTAAACTGATCCAATGCTATTTAACCCCTAACGGCTGGTATGATGGGGGACAATCAGCTGTAAACTGATCCAATGCTATTTAACCCTGTTATGATGGGGGACAATCAGCTGTAAACTGATCCAATGCTATTTAACCCCCTACGGCTGGTATGATGGGGGGACAATCAGCTGTAAACTGATCCAATGCTATCTAACCCCTAACGGCTGGTATGATGGGGGGACAATCAGCTGTAAACTGATCCAATGCTATTTAACCCCCTAACGGCTGGTATGATGGGGGGACAATCAGCTGTAAACTGATCCAATGCTATTTAACCCCCTACGGCTGGTATGATGGGGGACAATCAGCTGTAAACTGATCCAATGCTATCTAACCCCCTAACGGCTGGTATGATGGGGGGACAATCAGCTGTAAACTGATCCAATGCTATTTAACCCCTAACGGCTGGTATGATGGGGGACAATCAGCTGTAAACTGATCCAATGCTATTTAACCCCTAACGGCTGGTATGATGGGGGACAATCAGCTGTAAACTGATCCAATGCTATTTAACCCCTAACGGCTGGTATGATGGGGGGACAATCAGCTGTAAATTGATCCAATGCTATTTAACCCTGGTATGATGGGGGACAATCAGCTGTAAACTGATCCAATGCTATTTAACCCCCTAACGGCTGGTATGATGGGGGACAATCAGCTGTAAACTGATCCAATGCTATTTAACCCTGGTATGATGGGGGACAATCAGCTGTAAACTGATCCAATGCTATTTAACCCTGGTATGATGGGGGGACAATCAGCTGTAAACTGATCCAATGCTATTTAACCCCCTAACGGCTGGTATGATGGGGGACAATCAGCTGTAAACTGATCCAATGCTATCTAACCCCTAACGGCTGGTATGATGGGGGACAATCAGCTGTAAACTGATCCAATGCTATTTAACCCCTAACGGCTGGTATGATGGGGGACAATCAGCTGTAAACTGATCCAATGCTATTTAACCCCTAATGGCTGGTATGATGGGGGACAATCAGCTGTAAACTGATCCAATGCTATCTAACCCCCTAATGGCTGGTATGATGGGGGACAATCAGCTGTAAACTGATCCAATGCTATTTAACCCCCTAACGGCTGGTATGATGGGGGGACAATCAGCTGTAAATTGATCCAATGCTATGATGGGGGACAATCAGCTGTAAACTGATCCAATGCTATTTAACCCCCTAACGGCTGGTATGATGGGGGACAATCAGCTGTAAACTGATCCAATGCTATTTAACCCTGGTATGATGGGGGACAATCAGCTGTAAACTGATCCAATGCTATTTAACCCTGGTATGATGGGGGACAATCAGCTGTAAACTGATCCAATGCTATTTAACCCCTAACGGCTGGTATGATGGGGGACAATCAGCTGTAAACTGATCCAATGCTATCTAACCCCTAACGGCTGGTATGATGGGGGACAATCAGCTGTAAACTGATCCAATGCTATTTAACCCCCTAATGGCTGGTATGATGGGGGACAATCAGCTGTAAACTGATCCAATGCTATCTAACCCCTAACGGCTGGTATGATGGGGGACAATCAGCTGTAAACTGATCCAATGCTATTTAACCCCCTAACGGCTGGTATGATGGGGGGACAATCAGCTGTAAACTGATCCAATGCTATTTAACCCCCTACGGCTGGTATGATGGGGGGACAATCAGCTGTAAACTGATCCAATGCTATTTAACCCCCTACGGCTGGTATGATGGGGGGACAATCAGCTGTAAACTGATCCAATGCTATTTAACCCCCTAACGGCTGGTATGATGGGGGGACAATCAGCTGTAAACTGATCCAATGCTATTTAACCCCTAACGGCTGGTATGATGGGGGACAATCAGCTGTAAACTGATCCAATGCTATTTAACCCTGGTATGATGGGGGACAATCAGCTGTAAACTGATCCAATGCTATCTAACCCCTAACGGCTGGTATGATGGGGGGACAATCAGCTGTAAACTGATCCAATGCTATTTAACCCCCTAACGGCTGGTATGATGGGGGACAATCAGCTGTAAACTGATCCAATGCTATTTAACCCCCTAATGGCTGGTATGATGGGGGACAATCAGCTGTAAACTGATCCAATGCTATCTAACCCCTAACGGCTGGTATGATGGGGGACAATCAGCTGTAAACTGATCCAATGCTATTTAACCCCCTAACGGCTGGTATGATGGGGGACAATCAGCTGTAAACTGATCCAATGCTATTTAACCCCCTACGGCTGGTATGATGGGGGGACAATCAGCTGTAAACTGATCCAATGCTATTTAACCCCCTACGGCTGGTATGATGGGGGACAATCAGCTGTAAACTGATCCAATGCTATTTAACCCCTAACGGCTGGTATGATGGGGGACAATCAGCTGTAAACTGATCCAATGCTATTTAACCCCTAACGGCTGGTATGATGGGGGGACAATCAGCTGTAAACTGATCCAATGCTATTTAACCCCCTACGGCTGGTATGATGGGGGACAATCAGCTGTAAACTGATCCAATGCTATTTAACCCCCTAATGGCTGGTATGATGGGGGACAATCAGCTGTAAACTGATCCAATGCTATTTAACCCTGGTATGATGGGGGGACAATCAGCTGTAAACTGATCCAATGCTATTTAACCCTGGTATGATGGGGGGACAATCAGCTGTAAACTGATCCAATGCTATTTAACCCTGGTATGATGGGGGACAATCAGCTGTAAACTGATCCAATGCTATTTAACCCTGGTATGATGGGGGGACAATCAGCTGTAAACTGATCCAATGCTATTTAACCCTGTTATGATGGGGGACAATCAGCTGTAAACTGATCCAATGCTATTTAACCCCCTACGGCTGGTATGATGGGGGACAATCAGCTGTAAACTGATCCAATGCTATCTAACCCCTAACGGCTGGTATGATGGGGACAATCAGCTGTAAACTGATCCAATGCTATTTAACCCCTAACGGCTGGTATGATGGGGGGACAATCAGCTGTAAACTGATCCAATGCTATTTAACCCCTAACGGCTGGTATGATGGGGGACAATCAGCTGTAAACTGATCCAATGCTATTTAACCCTGGTATGATGGGGGACAATCAGCTGTAAACTGATCCAATGCTATTTAACCCCCTAATGGCTGGTATGATGGGGGACAATCAGCTGTAAACTGATCCAATGCTATTTAACCCTGGTATGATGGGGGACAATGAGCTGTAAACTGATCCAATGCTATTTAACCCCCTACGGCTGGTATGATGGGGGACAATCAGCTGTAAACTGATCCAATGCTATCTAACCCCTAACGGCTGGTATGATGGGGGACAATCAGCTGTAAACTGATCCAATGCTATTTAACCCCCTAACGGCTGGTATGATGGGGGACAATCAGCTGTAAACTGATCCAATGCTATTTAACCCCTAACGGCTGGTATGATGGGGGACAATCAGCTGTAAACTGATCCAATGCTATTTAACCCTGGTATGATGGGGGGACAATCAGCTGTAAACTGATCCAATGCTATTTAACCCCCTACGGCTGGTATGATGGGGGACAATCAGCTGTAAACTGATCCAATGCTATTTAACCCTGGTATGATGGGGGGACAATCAGCTGTAAACTGATCCAATGCTATTTAACCCTGGTATGATGGGGGGACAATGGGGGGACAATCAGCTGTAAACTGATCCAACGCTCTAACCACTAGGCTCCCCTGCCGCCTCTACGCTCTAACCACTAGGCTACCCTGCCGCCCCTATACATATTAGATATAGAATACAGTGTATACAGTGGGCTCCAATGACTGGCACCCCTGACTGGCAACACATTGACAATATAATTTCAGAGAGAAACTCAAAATACCAACATGTGAGAAATACTGGACTTTATTAATGTTTCCATGGAACCAACCAAAATCATCATAAATAAATTTCACCAAAATAGTACTTAGTGCCACCACCTCTGGCGAGGATAACAGCATGGAGTCTCTTCCTGTAATGTTTGACAAGGTTAAGGAACACATTTGGAGGGTTATGGACCATTCCTCTATGCAGATCCTTTATAGATCCTTCACATTCTTGGGTTTGTGCTTATCCACTGCCCTCTTCCACTCAGCTCAGGGTTTTCCATTGGATTGAGGTCCGGGGACTGAGATGGCAGAACACTGATGTTGTTGTCACAGAACCCTTTCTGTGTGGATCTTGAGGTATGTTTTGGGTCTTGGTCTTGTTGGAAAGTCCACCTACGGCCAAGTCCCTGCCTTCCTTGCAGAGGAAACCAGATTGTCAGATACTTGGTGGAATTCATTATGCCATCAATGTATATAGACTCTTTTTTTCTACTGTGTTATTGACTTGTTAATTGTTTACTCCATGTGTAACTCTGTTGTCTGTTCACACTGCTATGCTTTATCTTGGCCAGGTCGCAGTTGTAAATGAGAACTTGTTCTGAACTGGCCTACCTGGTTAAATAAAGGGGAAATAAAATTTTAAAACATTTAAAAATCGTCACCAGGGCCCCTGGACCTCTGGAATTAAAACAGACCCAAACCTCACTGACCCCCCTCCATGTTTCACCGTGCCTCTCCTTGTTGCATCTCTGTTTCACCGTGGGTACGAGGTGCCTCTCCTTGTATGCATCTCTGTTTCACCGTGAGTACGAGGTGCCTCTCCTTGTATGCATCTCTGTTTCACCGTATGCATCTGTTTCACCGTGAGTACGAGGTGCCTCTCCTTGTATGCATCTGTTTCACCGTGAGTACGAGGTGCCTCTCCTTGTATGCATCTCTGTTTCACCGTGAGTACGAGGTGCCTCTCCTTGTATGCATCTCTGTTTCGACGCCAAACATGCCAATGCTGTATCTGACCAGAACGTTCCATTTTGGCCTCATCTGACCAGAGTACCCTCTTCCAGTCATAATTTGAATGACGTTTGGCAAACAACAAGCGCTTGCGCCTGTGTCTTGGGGTCAGAAAGGGCTTTCTTCTGGCAACCCTTCCAAAGAGCCTGTGGTTGTGGAGGTGGCGTCTGATGGGGCTTTCTTCTGGCAACCCTTCCAAAGAGCCTGTGGATGTGGAGGTGGAGTCTGATGGGGCTTTCTTCTGGCAACCCTTCCAAAGAGCCTGTGGTTGTGGTTGTGGAGGTGGAGTCTGATGGGGCTTTCTCTGGCAACCCTTCCAAAGAGCCTGTGGATGTGGAGGTGGAGTCTGATGGGGCTTTCTCTGGCAACCCTTCCAAAGAGCCTGTGGTTGTGGAGGTGGCGTCTGATGGGGCTTTCTTCTGGCAACCCTTCCAAAGAGCCTGTGGTTGTGGCGTCTGACGGGGCTTTCTTCTGGCAACCCTTCCAAAGAGCCTGTGGTTGTGGAGGTGGCGTCTGATGGGGCTTTCTTCTGGCAACCCTTCCAAAGAGCCTGTGGCTGTGGTTGTGGAGGTGGAGTCTGATGGGGCTTTTTGAAACCTGGTGACCCCAAGACGCCACCAAGGCCTGCAATTATTTGACCGTTATTATTGGGGATTTGGTTGCTTCTCTCCCCATCCTCATCCATATCCCCAGTGGGGAAAATGCATTTGCATCCTCTAACCGTGAGGTTTAACTGTTCCATATCTTTAGAGGTTGTTTTATTTATATATATATATATATATAGTGCCTTGCGAAAGTATTCGCCCCCTTGAACTTTGTGACCTTTTGCCACATTTCAGGCTTCAAACATAAAGATATAAAACTGTATTTTTTTGTTAAGAATCAACAACATGTGGGACACAATCATGAAGTGGAATGACATTTATTGGATATTTCAAACTTTTTTAACAAATCAAAAACTGAAAAATTGGGCGTGCAAAATTATTCAGCCCCCTTATTAAGTTAATACTTTGTAGCTCCACCTTTTGCTGCGATGACAGCTATAAGTCGCTTGGGGTATGTCTCTATCAGTTTTGCACATCGAGAGACTGAAATTTTTTCCCATTCCTCCTTGCAAAACAGCTCGAGCTCAGTGAGGTTGGATGGAGAGCATTTGTGAACAGCAGTTTTCAGTTCTTTCCACAGATTCTCGATTGGATTCAGGTCTGGACTTTGACTTGGCCATTCTAACACTTGGATATGTTTATTTTTGAACCATTCCATTGTAGATTTTGCTTTATGTTTTGGATCATTGTCTTGTTGGAAGACAAATCTCCGTCCCAGTCTCAGGTCTTTTGCAGACTCCATCAGGTTTTCTTCTAGAATGGTCCTGTATTTGGCTCCATCCATCTTCCCATCAATTTAACCATCTTCCCTGTCCCCGCTGAAGAAAAGCAGGCCCAAACCATGATGCTGCCACCACCATGTTTGACAGTGGGGATGGTAGGGTCAGGGTGATGAGCTGGGTTGCTTTACGCCAAACATAACGTTTTGCATTGTTGCCAAAAAGTTCAATTTTGGTTTCATCTGACCAGAGCACCTTCTTCCACATGTCTAGTGTGTCTCCCAGGTGGCTTGTGGCAAACTTTAAACAACACTTTTTATGGATATCTTTAAGAAATGGCTTTCTTCTTGCCACTCTTCCATAAAGGCCAGATTTGTGCAATATACGACTGATTGTTGTCCTATGGACAGAGTCTCCCACCTCAGCTGTAGATCTCTGCAGTTCATCCAGTGATCATGGGCCTCTTGGCTGCATCTCTGATCAGTCTTCTCCTTGTATGAGCTGAAAGTTTAGAGGGACGGCCAGGTCTTGGTAGATTTGCAGTGGTCTGATACTCCTTCCATTTCAATATTATCGCTTGCACAGTGCTCCTTGGGATGTTTAAAGCTTGGGAAATCTTTTTGTATCCAAATCCAGCTTTAAACTTCTTCACAACAGTATCTCGGACCTGCCTGGTGTGTTCCTTGTTCTTCATGATGCTCTCTGCGCTTTTAACGGACCTGAGACTATCACAGTGCAGGTGCATTTATACGGCGACTTGATTACACACAGGTGGATTGTATTTATCATCATTCGTCATTTAGGTCAACATTGGATCATTCAGAGATCCTCACTGAACTTCTGGAGAGAGTTTGCTGCACTGAAAGTAAAGGGGCTGAATAATTTTGCACGCCCAATTTTTCAGTTTATGATTTGTTAAAAAGTTTGAAATATCCAATAAATGTCGTTCCACTTCATGATTGTGTCCCACTTGTTGTTGATTCTTCACAAAAAAATACAGTTTTATATCTTTATGTTTGTAGCCTGAAATGTGGCAAAAGGTCGCAAAGTTCAAGGGGGCCGAATACTTTCCAAGGCACTGTATATATATATATATATGAATATATATATACTGTTCCATATATAATATATATATATATATATATATATGAAGGTCTTCGACCAGCTGTCTCCTTTGAACTGACAGTTATTTTGTTGACAGTGGGATATTGCATGCGTGTTACCTCATGTTTATACCCTAGTGAAACAGGAAGTGGTGGAATGGCTCAATATAGTTCTTTAAGACTTAAGTACACGTAAATAAGTGGAATTTACTTCCTGGTTGAATGTTGGCAGATGTTACAATAATATTTAAGGGTGCCATTAATTGTGGAACCTTGATTTGGAGGGCATTGATTTTTATTTAAATCAAATTGATTTTGGTTGGTTCCATTGAAGCATTAATAAAGTCCAGTATTTCTCACATGTTGGTATTTTGAGTTTCTTTATAATTTTGTTTTATTTTTGTAAGTATTGGTTGTGCATTGCCAGTCAGGGGTGCCAGTAATTGTGGAGCCCACTGTACATATGAGATGAGTAAAGCAGTATATAAACATTATTAAAGTGGCCAGTGATTCCAAGTCTATGTATATAGGGCAGCAGCCTCTTAAGGAGCAGGGTTCAGTAACCGGGTGGAAGCTAGCTAGTGATGGCTATTTAACAGTGATGGCCTTGAGATAGATGTTTTTCAATTACTCTGTCCCAGCTTTGATGCACCTGTACTGACCTCGCCTTTTGGATGATAGCAGGGTGAACAGGCAGTGGCTCGGGTGGTTGTTGTCCTTTATGATCTGTAACATCAGGTGCTGTAGGTAGAGGCAGGTAGTTTGACACTGGTGATGCGTTGGGCAGACCGCATCACACTCTGGAGAGCCCTGGGGTTGCGGGCGGTGCAGTTGCCGTACTAGGTGATACAGCCCGACAGGATGCTCTCAATTGTGAATCTGTAAAAGTTTGAGGGTTTTAGGTGCCAAGACAAATTACTTCAGCATTCCAAAAGAGCATGTTGACAGGTCGCCATGCCTCTTTTAGTGTTCGATCAAAGGTACAAAATCTACTCTGACCAAAATATTATTGCAGATCACTTTGATGTGTTTAGCTTTTCTATAAAGGTTTGGAAAAACAGGGAGACCTTTTTGCCTGTCACCTTTAACCTGTATCCAAGGCTTTGTATTTGTAGCCTGTGGTTAATGATGGCTGTGGTTACTGACACAATAGCCATGTTGCCAGCTAAGTTATTTGTTGGTGCCGTTCCACAGGGATGCTGGACCATGGTGACTCCAATGCTTTCCACAGTTGTGTCAAGTTGGCTGGATGTCTTTTGGGTGGTTTCTTGATACACAAAGGAAACGGAGTGTTAGAAACCCAACAGAATTGCAGTTCTTGGCACAAACCGGTGTGCCTGGCACCTACTACCATACCCCGTTCAAAGGCACTTAAATCTTGCCCATTCACCCTCTGAAAGGCACACATAGACAATTCATGTCTCAAGGCTTTAAAATCCTTGTTTAACCTGTCTCCTCCCTCTTCATCTACGCTGATTGAAGTGGATTTAACAAGTTACATCAATAAGGGATCATAGCTTTCACCTGGTCAGTCCATGTCATGGAAAGAGCAGGTGTTCCTAATGTTTTGTATACTCAGTGTATACCAGTAAGCCTATTTGGACAAGGCTGAATATGCACATAATGGAAGTTCGAGGTAGCCTATATATGAATGATTTAATGGAAAATGCTTTGACTAAAAAGACTGCATGAAACTAGACTAGACAGAGTTTTAGTTGACTGACAATAACTGAAACTAAGAAGGACAAAATGACTAAAAGCTATTTGTCAGACTCAAACTAAATCTAAAATGGCTGCCAAAATGAACACAGTCTCTGACTTCAGTGTGTTCAAGACAACAGGAAACTCTGCTGACTGGGAAAAATCACTTTGAACGGTCATCTCAGAATTACAAGTTGGAAACTCGGGCATCATCCTAGAGCTCCAACTTCTCTGACTTGAAGATCACTGATGTTGTGATTTTTCCCAGTCTGAGATCTTTTATTTTCCCAGAGTTCCCAGTTGTCTTGAACGCACCATGATTGTCCCCCTCTGTCCTTCCCAGAATGGCCTAATGAACTGGAACAGATTTTTCCCATCGCTGAGACACAGAGGACAGAACCTTCCCCCAGAGCCACAACCACACCCTCTCCACCGCTGCAGCCACACCCCTCTCTGCTGCAGCCACACCCCTCTCCACAGCAGCTCCACCCCTCAGCTCCTCCACTGCTGGAGCCCACAGCTCCTCCACTGCTGGAGCCCACAGCTCCTCCCTTGGTCAACACTCCAGAAGCTGAAGAACAGGTGAGCACTGTGAGTGAGTGCGGACACGGAATTGCGTTTCTTTACCAGTTTCGTGTTAGCATTTCTCTGATGTTTGTGTGTTTATTTCTGTTTCCCTAGGTTGCCAGATTGATGGAGATGGGCTTCTCCAGAATAGATGCTCAGGATGCCCTCAGGGCGTCCAACAACGACATCAACGTGGCAACCAACTTTCTACTGCAGCATTTAGGGTAGGGAGGAGTTTGAAAGATGTAGAACCCGAGAGAGAAAAACAACAGAGGGAACAGAATGAAGTGTGGGTCTGATCCAGTGAGGTCCTGGGGGTTTGAGGCCAGGGGGACCGGCCTGCTCTGGAGCTCCAGAGGACTACATAACTCAACACAGACTACACAATTACTAGGAGGAAAGGAGAGAGGACAGTAATGCTGCTGCTGTCCACCGTGCTTCCTGAAGGGTGAAGAGGGCTGTCCACAGTGCTTCCTGGTAGTGGGTACTCAGCCCTGTTACAGATAGTTTGGATACTCTGTCCTGTCACCTTGCTGCTGAGGGACAGAAGATGGAGGATCAGAAGGCTGCTATTCTCAGGGCTTGTTGCATCTTGTGTCTTCTCTATATTCTAGCATTACCATGGTTCATTACGGCTTCCTCCACCTCACACACACCTTCGCCCAGAAAACATACACACACACACATTCGCCAGTCCCTAAAGGTTCTCTTTTGTGTCATTTGTCCATGGACAGTGATTACAGGAGTTTGTTTGCTTGACTTCTGCAGAATGAATCTAAAATTCCTCAGAATTAATCTAAAATCTTAAAGGGGTTTGAAATGAGGAGAATATACTAAATTATGGAAACTGTCAATCTTGTATACTCAATGAAAAACGTCTGCACATGTAATACTTAGTGGATGGCTTGTATGTTTAGCTGCTCAGTGGCTACATTCTGGTTAACTACACTATGGAATAAAATTATGGTGACAATATATTAATTATTTAAACTGTTTCACTAGTTTTTCAAAATCATTGAGGATTTAACACTTATTTATAATTTTTATTTACTTTGTTTTATGTGACTGACTGTATAAACGGAGGTGTGCTTGTTGTTTGGTTAATCTATGCTTGTGTGTGGTGTCATTATACTACAGATTACAAATGATTAACAATTTAACAAACTGCTTCCAACCACTGAAATATATGCAATGTGCTCTGCTGTGGTAACCGTGCTGCCCATACAGCGTTACAACAGTATAATGGCCTAATGATTAAACCTACCTCTCACCTTCAGATGCTTTTCTGATTTACTTCACAGCATTACTCGTATAACATTTTATTGTGCTTTGGGATGACTGCACTGACAAACATGGCGAATAATAGTTCCCGTTTTGAGAGAAATATTAGTTTTACACTGCCATCTCCAGGTCGTTGTTGGAATAGGCACTTTCTGCCAGAGCCTAAATTGTAAGGTGCCTCTGAATGTTGCTGTTTGATTCTCAGCGCAATTAGAAATTATGACAATAAACCCGTTTTCATTCTAGAATTTTTTTTTCTCGGAAAATGTCTTCTATTTAACACAAAGTGCTATTCTTTCAACAACAGCCCAGCCAACTTTACCTCCAGAGTCCCATCATCCTCCACTGAAGAACACGTCCATGTAGACGCAGATGACGTGTCTCCCCGCTGCAGAAAAAGTATCTGGGTTATGTAGCTACGAAGGCAGATAGATCCCAGCTAGTTAACGTTAGCTATCTTATGTCAACTGTCCTATCTAGTGAATTCAAATGCCAGCTAGCCTGTCACCCCCTGTGTAGACAGATATTAACGTTACGCCAAGAAACGTTTAGCTAACTAGGTTCGTCGAGAGAAGAGGAAAATGTGCTCCCTGCACAGAGCGAGAGGCTCTGTTTTGGTGATCTTCCTTTTGCTACACAGCGCTACAAGTTTCTATCTACCGGGTCTGGCCCCTGTTAGTTTTTGTGAACCAGGACAAGCTGGGAAAGAGAATGAAGTACCGGACTGTAAGGTAGTTAGATCAACAACAACAAAAATGCGCTGACGGTTTCATGCTATCTTCCTTCTAATTATCAGCTGGCAAGTAAAGCTAGCTACCAGTTCACTTGCCTGCTAGCTGCTAATGTTAGCATTCTGAAACTCCTTGGAAGGGATCAGAACAGCTTGCTGTCTTGGTTACCATTGTAGCTGGATAGCTGTCATAGTGATGAATCACTAGGTAACGTTAGTAGAAACTAAATGTAGTTAGTTAGAACCAGTGTTGTTGGCCAACCAGTCACAGCAATCTATCTGTATTGCATATTGGTCGCTAGAAAGCTAGCTAGCTAATTAGCACCCCCTACGAGCTAGTTGGGCTACTACTTGTGAGACAACTGCTTAACTTGTGTTGTAGATTTACATTTACATTTACATTTAAGTCATTTAGCAGACGCTCTTATCCAGAGCGACTTACAAATTGGAATGTTATAAAGAAGATAGCCCTATTTGGTAAAAGACCAAAACCATAGTATGTCAAGAACAGCTCAAATAAGCAAAGAAATTACTTTTTGTAGATAGCTAATTAGTTCATCCATACTTTTGATCAGAAGTAACTTGTCATTAAAATGTTTAATTATGTCCCAAATTCCGTATTATCCCAATTTAAAAGAGCTGTCAACTGCATGAAAGTTGTTCTTTGAGGAAGGACCTGAATAAGAACTGATAAGAATCAATTCCACTGCGGAACAGGACATAAAGACATCCTGGAAAGTTATGTAGCCCTCCTCCCTCCCGTTTCAGATCTCTAGTCGTTAGCCTAATTGTGCCTTTGAGAGAAGAAAAAACAGCTGTAATGTGTGCTGTTTTCTAGATGTTGTTGCCGATACTTGTCATCTACCATTTTGAGAAAATAACTGCTTTTCATTGTTTTTCAGTCGACCATCGAGATATTTGTGAACAGACTGGATTCTGTGGAGTCTGTCTTACCCTATGAATACACTGCGTAAGTACATCAGGAACAACAACTTCTTATTGTTCTTCTACAATTCTCAGTCTTGCTGCAGAAGGCTGTGGGTTCGGTGCTTTTGGACAGTGTTCTTATTGTGTAGATGCAGACTTCGTGTACGGGAAAATATAGGATGCGTTCCAAATGACTCCCTTTACAGTGCACTACTTTTGACCAGCGACCTATGGGCCCTTGTCAAAAGAAGTGCACTGTGTACGGAATAGGGTGACATTTGGGATACAGACATGTGTTAGGAACATGGTGAAGTCAGCCGGGTAGGACTAGGCGCACTAATACGGTCTGATAAACTAAAGCATCTCTCTGTCACCATCCTCTCTGACTCTTTCTCCTCTCTCACTCACCATCCTCTGTCTCTTTCTCACCTGTCTCTTCCTTCCTCCCTCTCTGACTCTTTCTCCTCTGTCACTCACCTTCCTCTCTGACTCTTTCTCCTCTCTCACTCACCATCCTCTCTGACTCTTTCTCCTCTCTCACTCACCATCCTCTCTGTCTCTTTCTCCTCTCTCACTCACCATCCTCTCTGTCTCTTTCTCCTCTCTGTCACTCACCATCCTCTCAGACTCTTTCTCCTCTCTGTCACTCACCATCCTCTCTGACTCTTTCTCCTCTCTCACTCACCATCCTCTGTCTCTTTCTCACCTGTCTCTTCCTTCCTCCCTCTCTGACTTTCTCCTCTCTGTCACTCACCTTCCTCTCTGACTCTTTCTCCTCTCTCACTCACCATCCTCTCAGACTCTTTCTCCTCTCTCACTCACCATCCTCTCTGTCTCTTTCTCCTCTCTGTCACTCACCATCCTCTCTGACTCTTTCTCCTCTCTGTCACTCACCATCCTCTCTGACTCTATCTCCTCTCTCACTCACCATCCTCTCTGTCTCTTTCTCCTCTCTCACTCACCATGCTCTCTGTCTCTTTCTCCTCTCTGTCACTCACCATCCTCTCAGACTCTTTCTCCTCTCTCTCACTCACCATCCTCTCTGACTCTATCTCCTCTCTCACTCACCATCCTCTCTGTCTCTTTCTCCTCTCTCACTCACCATGCTCTCTGTCTCTTTCTCCTCTCTCTCACTCACCATCCTCTCTGACTCTTTCTCCTCTCTGTCACTCACCATCCTCTCTGACTCTTTCTCCTCTCTCACTCACCATCCTCTCTGACTCTTTCTCACCTGTCTCTTTCTCCCGCTCTGACTCTTTCTCCCGCTCTGTCACTATAGCAGCACCAGCGATATCCAACGGTGACTGGAATTCTGAAGTCCGTAGACGATGTTAATAATATTCTATTGCAGTGCTTGACTTGGACAGGAACTCACTGGGGCTGAGTTCCGGCACCTCTTATACAATATTAGCTCAACAGTATGATGGAGCTCCTGCACCTAAATACAAACAGTACCGGCACCCAAAATGAGGATCGAGTTCACCTCCAAATATCTACTGTTTGAGCACATGTTCCTCTTATAGAATATTAGCTCAAAAGTATGATGGAGCTCCTGCACCTAAATACAAACAGTACCGGCACCTATTTCAGTCCAAGTCGAGCACTGTTCTATTACAGTAGTTCTGCTTCAACAAAATGGCTGCCTAATGTTTAAGATTAGCTGAATCATGGTTTAGAGAAATAGTCAATAGAAGATATAGATATTGGCTTAAGTCAACGAAACAGGCCAGTTTCAGTCCTTACTCTGGATCTGAAAACTCCAACGGCATTAAATCAAAGATGGGATACTTTGATAACAGTAGCTACTTAGGGTTATTATGTGACATCTGAATGACTTTATTTATTATTTACCGGAGTTAAATGTGACACTAGAGGCCTCAACGTGCTCAGCCACAGGAGCTGTTCTGTCACGCCACCACAGGACACTAATGTCCCTTTTCCACCGAGGGGTTGTGGAGAGGGTCGGGGACTGTAATTGAAGTGAAGCTCGCATCCGCTACAAGACCATGGTGCTTGCCTACGGAGCTGTGAGGGGAACGGCACCGCAGTACCTCCAGGCTCTGATCAGGCCCTACACCCAAACAAGGGCACTGCGTTCATCCACCTCTGGCCTGCTCGCCTCCCTACCACTGAGGAAGTACAGTTCCCGCTCAGCCCAGTCAAAACTGTTCGCTGCTCTGGCCCCCCAATGGTGGAACAAACTCCCTCACGACGCCAGGACAGCGGAGTCAATCACCACCTTCCGGAGACACCTGAAACCCCACCTCTTCAAGGAATACCTAGGATAGGATAAGTAATCCTTCTCACCCCCCCTTAATGATTTAGATGCACTATTGTAAAGTGGCTGTTCCACTGGATGTCAGAAGGTGAATTCACCAATTTGTAAGTCGCTCTGGATAAGAGCGTCTGCTAAATGACTTAAATGTAAATGTAAGTGACGTTGCAGTGTTAAGTGTGCGTGAGAAATGTGGCCTTCTTTATGTTAGCTTGCTGTGTGGCGAGAGAGGAGAGGTTGTTGTTGTTGAAATCTGGGTGTCAGAGAAAAAGTACCAGCAGCAGATGGTTTAAGAAGGAAGACAAAATGCTACAGTTTGTGAACTGAAGTTGAAATCATATGTTGCGTTAACGTTTCTGTCTTGGTGTTGTGGGGACTCTCAGGGCATGTTTATCTTGTTTATGGGCTGGCTTGGTGTTGTGGGGACTCTCAGGGCATGTCCATCTTGTTTATGGGCTGGCTTGGTGTTGTGGGGACTCTCAGGGCATGTCCATCTTGTTTATGGGCTGGCTTGGTGTTGGGGGACTCTCAGGGCATGTTCATCTTGTTATGGGCTGGCTTGGTGTTGTGGGGACTCTCAGGGCATGTTCATCTTGTTATGGGCTGGCTTGGTGTTGTGGGGACTCTCAGGGCATGTTCATCTTGTTATGGGCTGGCTTGGTGTTGTGGGGACTCTCAGGGCATGTTCATCTTGTTATGGGCTGGCTTGGTGTTGTGGGGACTCTCAGGGCATGTTCATCTTGTTATGGGCTGGCTTGGTGTTGTGGGGACTCTCAGGGCATGTTCATCTTGTTATGGGCTGGCTTGGTGTTGTGGGGACTCTCTGGGCATGTCCATCTTGTTTATGGGCTGGCTTGGTGTTGTGGGGACTCTCAGGGCATGTTCATCTTGTTATGGGCTGGCTTGGTGTTGTGGGGACTCTCAGGGCATGTCCATCTTGTTGTGGGCTGGCTTGGTGTTGTGGGGACTCTCAGGGCATGTTCATCCTGTTTATGGGCTGGCTTGGTGTTGTGGGAACACTTAGGGCATGTTCATCTTGTTATGGGCTGGCTTGGTGTTGTGGGAACACTTAGGGCATGTTCGTCTTGTTATGGGCTGGCTTGGTGTTGTGGGGACTCTCAGGGCATGTTCGTCTTGTTTATGGTCTGGCTTGGTGTTGTGGGAACTCTCAGGGCATGTTCATCTTGTTTATGGTCTGGCTTGGTGTTGTGGGGACTCTCAGGGCATGTTCATCTTGTTTATGGGCTGGCTTGGTGTTGTGGGGACTCTCAGGGCATGTTCATCTTGTTTATGGGCTGGCTTGGTGTTGTGGGGACTCTCAGGGCATGTTCATCTTGTTTATGGGCTGGCTTGGTGTTGTGGGGACTCTCAGGGCATGTTCATCTTGTTATGGGCTGGCTTGGTGTTGTGGGGACTCTCAGGGCATGTTCATCTTGTTATGGGCTGGCTTGGTGTTGTGGGGACGCTCAGGGCATGTCCATCGTGTTATGAGCTGGCTTGGTGTTGTGGGGACTCTCAGGGCATGTTCATCTTGTTATGGGCTGGCTTGGTGTTGTGGGGACTCTCAGGGCATGTTCATCTTGTTATGGGCTGGCTTGGTGTTGTGGGGACGCTCAGGGCATGTTCATCTTGTTATGGGTTCATCGCTGGCTTGGTGTTGTGGGGACTCTCAGGGCATGTTCATCTTGTTATGGGCTGGCTTGGTGTTGCCGAAACAGAACGTCTGTCAACTGTCTTTTTCTCTCCTTGTATTCTTCAGGTTTGATTTCTGCGCTATCGACTCCGAGAAGCGTCCGTCTGAGAATTTGGGTCAGGTTTTGTTTGGCGAGAGAATTGAGCCCTCTCCCTACAAGGTGGGTGATGTACACACACACACTTTAATGTCCTGTTGGTATTACATTTCTAATCTCATTACAATGTTCTGCACCTTCATACCTCACTCCGAATGACCGACTCCCCCTTCACTCTGGTGTGTACTACCTGTACCTACATGCTAAATCAGGGAGGGGCAACTCTGATGGGGGTGGGGGCCACAAAAAAAGCTGAACTCCTCATGAGGGGGCTGCAGTTGCTCGCATGTCTGAGTAGCCACATCCATACCAACCCCGGATAACAAGTTTAGATTAGCTTACTGGATAACAAATGTAGCAATCTGAAATATGTTAGTTGGCATGGGCTAATTGGCTGACCATCACTGGCTGACATAACAAGAGAGAAACTGCTGATTCACAGCAAAATTAGAAATGTCACCCTGTGTATTCTACCGGTCTAACTCTCAGCAGGAAGTTGAGTAAATCATTGTATGTCTGTGTGTTGAAGTTTGAGTTCAAGAAGAAGGTGGATTGTAAGCCGGTGTGCACTAAATCCTACAACACCAACAAGCCAGAGGACAAAGCCCACCTGGACTTTCTGAAGAAAGGCATGCTGCTCAACTACCAGCACCACTGGTAAGATGTTCATACTGCTAACTACCAGCACCACTGGTAAGATGTTCATACTGCTAACTACCAGCACCACTGGTAAGATGTTCATACTGCTAACTACCAGCACCGCTAACTACCAGCACCACTGGTAAGATATTCATACTGCTAACTACCAGCCCCGCTGGTTAGATGTTCATACTGCTAACTACCAGCCCCGCTGGTTAGATATTCATACTGCTAACTACCAGCACCGCTGGTAAGATGTTCATACTGCTAACTACCAGCACCACTGGTAAGATATTCATACTGCTAACTACCAGCACCACTGGTTAGATATTCATACTGCTCACTACCAGCACCACTGGTTAGATATTCATACTGCTAACTACCAGCACCGCTAACTACCAGCACCACTGGTAAGATATTCATACTGCTCACTACCAGCACCACTGGTTAGATATTCATACTGCTCACTACCAGCACCACTGGTAAGATAGTCATACTGCTCACTACCAGCACCGCTAACTACCAGCATCACTGGTTAGATAGTCATACTGGTTAGAGATCCATTCTCTGTTTTGTGCAACAGACACATCTAATTTTCCTCTGAATTGCGATGTGAACACACATTTCCCCATACAGGAAGTCTGGAGTTCACAAGCTGGGATTCAACCCAGACTTCAGACACCTGCACTGACTCATCTGGCCAATAGGTGTCGAGCTTGGCTGGTATTGTCCTCTGACCCCATAGACACCACTGACCCAATCCCAAATAGATCCCTGAACATTAGGCAGTTGTGGAGACCTGAGAGGATGTGATTGGCATTGACCAGGGGTAGGCGACGAGATTAAACCTCTGACTGTATGTTGGCAGAGCGGATGGGAGGGTGGGTCAGAACATCATGATAATCATTTGTGCACTGCAAATTGACCATAACTAAGCCCAAAAAGAGATTGCATTTGAAAATAAAAAAATTGTATACCATGGTCACATTGATACGATTAAATATTTATATAAAAACAACAACATTTTGGCTGAATTCCTGGTGATTTTGCTGGTCTTTTTTTGACCCAAATCCAACAAAACAAATACTAACTTTGGTGCCCCAAAAACCACTCTTGTTGCCGAGCGCTGGTATCCGATGTATGGTGAGACTTCTCCTAGCCTATCAGAGGACAGGGTGGAGTTATTACCATATAGCTTACACCTCTCAAATCCAATCAGATCTCCACAAGTGTTTAGGGGTCGATATGGGATTGGACCACAGTCTCAACCGCACACTGTCCTTAACCCTGTGTCTACCTCTCCTGTACCTCTGCTGTATAGTGGACAACATGCTGTATCCCTGTCTGTCTCCTGTAGGATAGTGGACAACATGCTGTATCCCTGTCTGTCTCCTGTAGGATAGTGGACAACATGCTGTATCCCTGTCTGTCTCCTGTAGGATAGTGGACAACATGCTGTATCCCTGCCTGTCTCTCCTGTAGGATAGTGGACAACATGCTGTATCCCTGTCTGTCTCCTGCAGGATAGTGGACAACATGCTGTATCCCTGTCTGTCCCCTGTAGGATAGTGGACAACATGCTGTATCCCTGTCTGTCTCCTGCAGGATAGTGGACAACATGCTGTATCCCTGTGTGTCTCCTGTAGGATAGTGGACAACATGCTGTATCCCTGTGTGTCTCCTGTAGGATAGTGGACAACATGCTGTATCCCTGTCTGTCTGTCCTGTAGGATAGTGGACAACATGCTGTATCCCTGTGTGTCTCCTGTAGGATAGTGGACAACATGCTGTATCCCTGTCTGTCTGTCCTGTAGGATAGTGGACAACATGCTGTATCCCTGTGTGTCTCCTGTAGGATAGTGGACAACATGCTGTATCCCTGTCAGTCTCCTGTAGGATAGTGGACAACATGCTGTATCCCTGTCTGTCTCCTGTAGGATAGTGGACAACATGCTGTATCCCTGTCTGTCTCCTGTAGGATAGTGGACAACATGCTGTATCCCTGTCTGTCTCTCTCCTGTATAGTGGACAACATGCTGTATCCCTGTCTGTCTCCTGTAGGATAGTGGACAACATGCTGTATCCCTGTCTGTCTCCTGTAGGATAGTGGACAACATGCTGTATCCCTGTCTGTCTCCTGTAGGATAGTGGACAACATGCTGTATCACTGTCTGTCTCCTGTAGGATAGTGGACAACATGCTGTATCCCTGTCTGTCTCCTGTAGGATAGTGGACAACATGCTGTATCCCTGTCTCTCTCCTGTATAGTGGACAACATGCTGTATCCCTGTCTGTCTCCTGCAGGATAGTGGACAACATGCCGGTGACCTGGTGTTATGACGTGGAGGACGGACAGAAGTTCTGTAACCCAGGGTTTCCCCATTGGCTGCTACGTCACTGAGCGGGACGACCCAAAGACGCTTGTGTCGTCAACGTGAGTCCATTCATATCCTGTGTGTGGAGGTCAGGCCTCTGAGTCGGGCCATTTTCATTTTTAGTCAGTTAAACGTTTTGCTAGATAGACATAACATATTATAAGACATTATAAAGGCTTCTATTTGCTTATAACATGTTTATAAAGCGCATAACTTATGTGTTTCCTCGTTCCAGTCTGACTTTAAGGACAAAGACACATTCTACGTCTTCAACCATGTTGACATCACCATTCACTATCATGTGGTGGAGAACGAGGCTGCTGGGGCGAGACTGGTCGCTGCCAAGATGGAGCCCAAGAGGTAGGAGGTCAAACGGGACAATCCTCACTGTCACTTAGTCATTCATTGATGTGAAGTTAGAATCCACCCTTTAGGTTTTCTAGCAATTCATTATTTACTTCTCTAGTCTCCGTGAAATGTTCTCTCTTAGATAATGTGTGTTTCTACTCAAAGTAACGATGTCTCTCTTTAATTCACATCAAGTATTTATTTATTGTGACTTATTCTCTCCTCCTTCCCACCTCCTCCTCTTTTCCTCTTCTTCCTCCCCTCTTCCTCCTCACCTCTCTTCCTCACCTTCCTCCTCCTTCCTCTCCCTCTTTCCTCCTCTTCTTCCTCCCTCTTCCTCCCCCCCTCTTCTTCCTCCCCTCTTCTTCCTCCCCTCTTCTTCCTCCTCCCCTCTTCTTCCTTCCTCCTCTTCCTCCTCTCCTCCAAAGCTATAAACACACCAAAGTGGAGGCCCCAGACTGTGCAGGAGGGCCCATGTACCTGAAC
Source organism: Oncorhynchus masou masou (assembly GCF_036934945.1). Lineage (NCBI taxonomy): Eukaryota > Metazoa > Chordata > Actinopteri > Salmoniformes > Salmonidae > Oncorhynchus > Oncorhynchus masou. The sequence goes on along the minus strand of NW_027013189.1, from coordinate 42,436 downwards.
AACAAGTTCAGTGGAGAGCTGAAGATCGGCTATACCTACTCTGTCCAGTTTATGGTATGTTTCTAAACCCCACAAACGTTTGTAAATGGAAATGCCTCTGTCTGTGTGACTGACGAGGTTCAGTCTCGGGTTGCCTACGTGCTCTAACGCCGGCTAGCCCACTGAGCTAAAGCCTAGACATACGCTTGGGGAGCTAATGCGAGTGGTCAGGTCTCAGGAGAGGTTCGTCATGTGCTCTGTTCAGTGGGTGTAATATAAATGCCTGTGTTGTATCTAGGAGGACACAGACATCAGATGGGCCTCACGCTGGGACTACATTCTGGAGTCCATGCCTCACACCAACATTCAGTGGTTCAGGTGAGTCTCACTCACACACACACACACACACACACACCTTCTGTCTGTAACTGTGTGCGTATTGTCTTGTCCCCCAGCATCATGAACTCTCTGGTGATCGTTCTCTTCCTGTCTGGTATGGTGGCTATGATCATGCTGAGGACTCTACATAAGGACATTGCCAGATACAACCAGATGGACTCTGTGGTGAGTCTGGTAAATCCTCCACAGTAATCTAGCTGATTGGTTTCCCTTCAGGTCCCACGGTCCCAGTCCGCCATGTTGGTTTCCCTTCCAGGTCCCAGTCCGCCATGTTGGTTTCCCTTCAGGTCCCATGGTCCCAGTCCGCCATGTTGGTTTCCCTTCAGGTCCCACGGTCCCAGTCCCCCATGTTGGTTTCCCTTCCCAGGTCCCACGGTCCCAGGTCCCAGTCCGCCATGTTGGTTTCCCTTCAGGTCCCAGTCCGCCATGTTGGTTTCCCTTCAGGTCCCAGTCCGCCATGTTGGTTTCCCTTCAGGTCCCAGTCCGCCATGTTGGTTTCCCTTCAGGTCCCAGTCCGCCATGTTGGTTTCCCTTCAGGTCCCAGTCCGCCATGTTGGTTTCCCTTCAGGTCCCAGTCCGCCATGTTGGTTTCCCTTCAGGTCCCAGTCCGCCATGTTGGTTTCCCTTCAGGTCCCAGTCCGCCATGTTGGTTTCCCTTCAGGTCCCAGTCCGCCATGTTGGTTTCCCTTCAGGTCCCAGGTCCGTCCGCCATGTTGGTTTCCCTTCAGGTCCCAGTCCGCCATGTTGGTTTCCCTTCAGGTCCCAGTCCGCCATGTTGGTTTCCCTTTAGGTCCCAGTCCGCCATGTTGGTTTCCCTTCAGGTCCCAGTCCGCCATGTTGGTTTGTGGGATGTGTCACATATGAGGGCTCTGTCTGTGTGACACTGGCAAGGGTTATCTAGTGCACACAAACACACAGACATGTCCCTGATGAGGAGTGACAGGGCAGTGGTCTGGTCTACTGGTCTGGTACAGACACAAACACACAGACATGTCCCTGATGAGGAGTGACAGGGCAGTGGTCTGGTCTACTGGTCTGGTACAGACACAAATACACAGACATGTCCCTGATGAGGAGTGACAGGGCAGTGGTCTGGTCTACTGGTCTGGTACAGACACAAACACACAGACATGTCCCTGATGAGGAGTGACAGGGCAGTGGTCTGGTCTACTGGTCTGGTACAGACACAAACACACAGACATGTCCCTGATGAAGAGTGACAGGGCAGTGGTCTGGTCTACTGGTCTGGTACAGACACAAACACACAGACATGTCCCTGATGAGGAGTGACAGGGCAGTGGTCTGGTCTACTGGTCTGGTACAGACACAAACACACAGACATGTCCCTGATGAAGAGTGACAGGGCAGTGGTCTGGTCTACTGGTCTGGTGCAGACACACAGAACCCCAACAACTGGCTCCAAGCTCTGATTGGCTTCAGCCAGCTGGTGGAGGCTTTGGTTATGACCTCGGTGTGTGACCTTGTGTCCTCTCCATCTACCATCTCCAGGAAAACTGATGGCAGATGTTCTCTAGGAAGGCTTGTGGGGGTCACTAGGGGTGACATGCATCTATATTACCCCCCCACCAGCACCTCTCACCCCCGACCCCTCACCTACCAGTACTGTAGTCTCTATCTGTCTCTGTCTCTGAGATCAGTCATTATTTCAGCTACTCTGTGCCCTCAGCCCCTCCCCTAGCGATCAGACTCCCTTCAGCCCCTCCCCTAGCGATCAGACTCCTTCAGCACCTCCCCCTAGCGATCAGACTGACAGGTAGCACCGCGGCGACCAGCCTGCTCGTGTTCCAACCCTCTGAAGTCTATCACCGCTAATTGACAGGAGAGACCCCACTCCCTCATCTTCTCCCCCCTGTTATATCCCGCTGGGTTCCCCCCCTCACACCCTCCCTGTCCTCTCCTCATTTGGCCTGAACATTCTTGCTGTTTTGTGATGGTCTTTTTTATAGTGAGTGAGCGATGTGGTGATGAAGATGTTAAATGGGATAAATCCACTTGAAAGTGAAACTAAGTGAAGGTGTCCCCCTCCTCCCTCTCTGCTGGTCGTGGCAGGAAGATGCCCAGGAGGAGTTTGGCTGGAAGCTGGTCCATGGAGACGTCTTCCGGGCTCCCAGGAAAGGCATGCTCCTCTGTCTTTCTGGGATCAGGAACTCAGATCTTCATCATGATGTTCGTCACTCTCTGTGAGTTCTACAATCTACGGCTCTGTGTTTCTGTCTACCTGGTGTTGACTTGTTGGAATGCAAAAAACAAACCTTCTACACTTGTCCAGAACATTTATTTTGTCATTACCCAAAAACAAATTAGCAAGGTAGCATATAGTATAGAGGAAGTAGTTAGTACTTAGTTACTTCTACTCTGAAATTAGGAATAGTGTTTCACTTATTTAATGCATTAACTGAGAGTCATCTTAGTTATTTAATGTAGTCACTGACAGTTATTTAATGTAGTCACTGACAGTCATCTTGGTTATTTAATGTAGTCACTGACAGTCATCTTGGTTATTTAATGTAGTCGCTGACAGTCATCTTGGTTATTTAATGTAGTCACTGACAGTTATTTAATGTAGTCACTGACAGTCATCTTGGTTATTTAATGTAGTCACTGACAGTCATCTTGGTTATTTAATGTAGTCACTGACAGTCATCTTAGTTATTTAATGTAGTCACTGACAGTTGTCTTGGTTATTTAATGTAGTCACTGACAGTCATCATAGTTATTTAATGTAGTCACTGACAGTTGTTTAATGTAGTCACTGACAGTCATCTTGGTTATTTAATGTAGCCACTGACAGTTATTTAATGTAGTCACTGACAGTCATCTTGGTTATTTAATGTAGTCACTGCCAGTCATCTTGGTTATTTAATGTAGTCACTGATGGTCATCTTAGTTATTTAATGTAGTCACTGACAGTCATCTTGGTTATTTAATGTAGTCACTGACAGTCATCTTGGTTATTTAATGTAGTCACTGACAGTTATTTAATGTAGTCACTGATGGTCATCTTAGTTATTTAATGTAGTCACTGACAGTCATCTTGGTTATTTAATGTAGTCACTGACGGTCATCTTGGTTATTTAATGTAGTAACTGATGGTCATCTTAGTTATTTAATGTAGTCACTGACAGTCATCTTGGTTATTTAATGTAGTCACTGACAGTCATCTTGGTTATTTAATGTAGTCACTGACAGTCATCTTGGTTATTTAATGTAGTCACTGACAGTCATCTTGGTTATTTAATGTAGTCACTGACAGTCATCTTAGTTATTTAGTTATTCAGTAGCAGAAAAGGACCAACAATAATAGCACACAGTTCAGTCATCTTAGTTATTTAGTTATTCAGTCAAAACCAACGGTGTGTTTTATTTTCTGATCCATGTACTCTGTGTTCCCCTCGTCCAGTCTTTGCCTGCCTGGGCTTCCTGTCCCCGGCGAACCGCGGTGCCCTGATGACGTGTGCCGTGGTGCTCTGGGTCCTACTGGGCACACCAGCCGGCTACGTGGCTGCCCGCTTCTACAAGTGTAAGTGAACATTTGGGCTGAGGGGGGAAAGGGTCACGACCCCAACTTGACCCTGAAAAGTCGACCGGTCACGACCCAACTGTGCTGAAGGGTAGCTCGTTAGGCCCAATCAGTGTCAGCGGGGGGGGGCACGATAGTCTCTGTGTCAATTACTGGTGCAGTGTTCTGTAGAGGCCTGTAGCACTAGGGGTCCCCCAACCCAACCCTCCCTAGCAACACATGCTCTATGGCCTGAATCCTGCCTCCCTGCTAAAGGCTGTATGCCTCAACACCTTGGAAGTAAAGAAAGAAGTTTGAATTTCCAAGAAACGTCTGTTTGTCTTCCAAGAGTTACTGTTTGTCTTCACGTCTGCTCTCTCTCTCTGCGATGTGGCAGCCTTTGGTGGGGAGAAATGGAAGACTAACGTCCTGCTGACCTGCTTCCTGTGTCCTGGGTGAGTCTGACTTTACATTGGTTGACGAGATAGACGGTAGTTTGGTTACGGTCAGGGTTGTTAGTTCTGTCTCTGTGTCCTGGGTGAGTCTGACTTTACATTGGTTGAGGAGATAGATGGTAGTTTGGTTACGGTCAGGGTTGTTAGTTCTGTCTCTGTGTCCTGGGTGAGTCTGACTTTACATTGGTTGAGGAGATAGACGGTAGTTTGGTTACGGTCAGGGTTGTTAGTTCTGTCTCTGTGTCCTGGGTGAGTCTGACTTTACATTGGTTGAGGAGATAGACGGTAGTTTGGTTACGGTCAGGGTTGTTAGTTCTGTCTCTGTGTCCTGGGTGAGTCTGACTTTACATTGGTTGAGGAGATAGACGGTAGTTTGGTTACGGTCAGGGTTGTTAGTTGACTTCTGTCTCTGTGTCCTGGGTGAGTCTGACTTTACATTGGTTGAGGAGATAGAAGTTAGTTTGGTTACGGTCAGGGTTGTTAGTTGACTTCTGTCTCTGTGTCCTGGGTGAGTCTGACTTTACATTGGTTGAGGAGATAGACGGTAGTTTGGTTACGGTCAGGGTTGTTAGTTGACTTCTGTCTCTGTGTCCTGGGTGAGTCTGACTTTACATTGGTTGAGGAGATAGACGGTAGTTTGGTTACGGTCAGGGCTGTTAGTTGACTTCTGTCTCTGTGTCCTGGGTGAGTCTGACTTTACATTGGTTGAGGAGATAGACGGTAGTTTGGTTACGGTCAGGGTTGTTAGTTGACTTCTGTGTCCTGGGTGAGTCTGACTTTACATTGGTTGAGGAGATAGATGTTAGTTTGGTTACGGTCAGGGTTGTTAGTTGACTTCTGTCTCTGTGTCCTGGGTGAGTCTGACTTTACATTGGTTGAGGAGATAGACGGTAGTTTGGTTACGGTCAGGGTTGTTAGTTGACTTCTGTCTCTGTGTCCTGGGTGAGTCTGACTTTACATTGGTTGAGGAGATAGACGGTAGTTTGGTTACGGTCAGGGCTGTTAGTTGACTTCTGTCTCTGTGTCCTGGGTGAGTCTGACTTTACATTGGTTGAGGAGATAGACGGTAGTTTGGTTACGGTCAGGGTTGTTAGTTGACTTCTGTCTCTGTGTCCTGGGTGAGTCTGACTTTACATTGGTTGAGGAGATAGACGGTAGTTTGGTTACGGTCAGGGTTGTTAGTTCTGTCTCTGTGTCCTGGGTGAGTCTGACTTTACATTGGTTGAGGAGATAGACGGTAGTTTGGTTACGGTCAGGGTTGTTAGTTCTGTCTCTGTGTCCTGGGTGAGTCTGACTTTACATTGGTTGAGGAGATAGACGGTAGTTTGGTTACGGTCAGGGTTGTTAGTTGACTTCTGTCTCTGTGTCCTGGGTGAGTCTGACTTTACATTGGTTGAGGAGATAGACGGTAGTTTGGTTACGGTCAGGGTTGATAGTTGACTTCTGTCTCTGTGTCCTGGGTGAGTCTGACTTTACATTGGTTGAGGAGATAGACGGTAGTTTGGTTACGGTCAGGGTTGTTAGTTGACTTCTGTCTCTGTGTCCTGGGTGAGTCTGACTTTACATTGGTTGAGGAGATAGACGGTAGTTTGGTTACGGTCAGGGCTGTTAGTTGACTTCTGTCTCTGTGTCCTGGGTGAGTCTGACTTTACATTGGTTGAGGAGATAGACGGTAGTTTGGTTACGGTCAGGGCTGTTAGTTGACTTCTGTCTCTGTGTCCTGGGTGAGTCTGACTTTACATTGGTTGAGGAGATAGACGGTAGTTTGGTTACGGTCAGGGTTGTTAGTTGACTTCTGTCTCTGTGTCCTGGGTGAGTCTGACTTTACATTGGTTGAGGAGATAGACGGTAGTTTGGTTACGGTCAGGGTTGTTAGTTCTGTCTCTGTGTCCTGGGTGAGTCTGACTTTACATTGGTTGAGGAGATAGACGTTAGTTTGTGTTACGGTCAGGGTTGATAGTTGACTTCTGTCTCTGTGTCCTGGGTGAGTCTGACTTTACATTGGTTGAGGAGATAGACGGTAGTTTGGTTACGGTCAGGGTTGTTAGTTGACTTCTGTCTCTGTGTCCTGGGTGAGTCTGACTTTACATTGGTTGAGGAGATAGACGTTAGTTTGTGGTTACGGTCAGGGTTGATAGTTGACTTCTGTCTCTGTTCAGGGTTGATAGTTGACTTCTGTCTCTGTGTTCTGGGTGAGTCTGACTTTACATTGGTTGAGGAGATAGACGGTAGTTTGGTTACGGTCAGGGTTGATAGTTGACTTCTGTCTCTGTTCAGGGTTGATAGTTGACTTCTGTCTCTGTGTTCTGGGTGAGTCTGACTTTACATTGGTTGAGGAGATAGACGGTAGTTTGGTTACGGTCAGGGTTGATAGTTGACTTCTGTCTCTGTGTCCTGGGTGAGTCTGACTTTACATTGGTTGAGGAGATAGACGGTAGTTTGTGGTTACGGTCAGGGTTGTTAGTTGACTTCTGTCTCTGTGTCCTGGGTGAGTCTGACTTTACATTGGTTGAGGAGATAGACGGTAGTTTGGTTACGGTCAGGGTTGATAGTTCTTCTGTCTCTGTGTCCTGGGTGAGTCTGACTTTACATTGGTTGAGGAGATAGACGGTAGTTTGTGGTTACGGTCAGGGTTGTTAGTTGACTTCTGTCTCTGTGTCCTGGGTGAGTCTGACTTTACATTGGTTGAGGAGATAGACGGTAGTTTGTGGTTACGGTCAGGGTTGATAGTTGACTTCTGTCTCTGTTCAGGGTTGATAGTTGACTTCTGTCTCTGTGTTCTGGGTGAGTCTGACTTTACATTGGTTGAGGAGATAGACGGTAGTTTGGTGGTTACGGTCAGGGTTGATAGTTGACTTCTGTCTCTGTTCAGGGTTGATAGTTGACTTCTGTCTCTGTTCTGGGTGAGTCTGACTTTACATTGGTTGAGGAGATAGACGGTAGTTTGTGGTTACGGTCAGGGTTGTTAGTTGACTTCTGTCTCTGTGTCCTGGGTGAGTCTGACTTTACATTGGTTGAGGAGATAGACGGTAGTTTGTGGTTACGGTCAGGGTTGTTAGTTGACTTCTGTCTCTGTGTCCTGGGTGAGTCTGACTTTACATTGGTTGAGGAGATAGACGGTAGTTTGGTTACGGTCAGGGTTGATAGTTGACTTCTGTCTCTGTGTCCTGGGTGAGTCTGACTTTACATTGGTTGACGAGATAGACGGTAGTTTGGTTACGGTCAGGGCTGTTAGTTGACTTCTGTCTCTGTGTCCTGGGTGAGTCTGACTTTACATTGGTTGAGGAGATAGACGTTAGTTTGTGGTTACGGTCAGGGTTGTTAGTTGACTTCTGTCTCTGTGTCCTGGGTGAGTCTGACTTTACATTGGTTGAGGAGATAGACGGTAGTTTGGTTACGGTCAGGGTTGTTAGTTGACTTCTGTCTCTGTGTTCTGGGTGAGTCTGACTTTACATTGGTTGAGGAGATAGACGGTAGTTTGGTTACGGTCAGGGTTGATAGTTCTGTCTCTGTGTCCTGGGTGAGTCTGACTTTACATTGGTTGAGGAGATAGACGGTAGTGTGGTTACGGTCAGGGTTGATAGTTGACTTCTGTCTCTGTGTCCTGGGTGAGTCTGACTTTACATTGGTTGACGAGATAGACGGTAGTTTGTGGTTACGGTCAGGGTTGATAGTTGACTTCTGTCTCTGTGTTCTGGGTGAGTCTGACTTTACATTGGTTGACGAGATAGACGTTAGTTTGTGGTTACGGTCAGGGTTGATAGTTGACTTCTGTCTCTGTTCAGGGTTGATAGTTGACTTCTGTCTCTGTGTCCTGGGTGAGTCTGACTTTACATTGGTTGAGGAGATAGACGGTAGTTTGGTTACAGTCAGGGTTGTTAGTTGACTTCTGTCTCTGTGTCCTGGGTGAGTCTGACTTTACATTGGTTGAGGAGATAGACGGTAGTGGTTACGGTCAGGGCTGTTAGTTGACGTCTGTCTCTGTGTTCAGGGTTGATAGTTGACTTCTGTCTCTGTGTTCAGGGTTGGTAGTTCTGTCTCTGTGTTCAGGGTTGATAGTTCTGTCTCTGTTCTGTCTCTGTGTCCTTGTTAGTTGACTTCTGTCTCTGTGTCCTGGGTGAGTCGACTTTACATTGGTCAGGGTTGATAGTTCTGTCTCTGTGTTCAGGGTTGATAGTTCTGTCTCTGTGTTCAGGGTTGATAGTTCTGTCTCTGTGTTCAGGGTTGATAGTTCTGTCTCTGTGTTCAGGGTTGATAGTTCTGTCTCTGTGTTCAGGGTTGATAGTTCTGTCTCTGTGTTCAGGGTTGATAGTTCTGTCTCTGTGTTCAGGGTTGATAGTTCTGTCTCTGTGTTCAGGGTTGATAGTTCTGTCTCTGTGTTCAGGGTTGATAGTTCTGTTCTGTGTTCAGGAGATAGTTCTGTTTGTTCAGGGTTGATAGTTCTGTCTCTGTGTTCTGGGTTGATAGTTCTGTCTCTGTGTTCAGGGTTGATAGTTCTGTTCTGTGTTCAGGGTTGATAGTTCTGTCTCTGTGTTCAGGGTTGATAGTTCTGTCTCTGTGTTCAGGGTTGATAGTTCTGTCTCTGTGTTCAGGGTTGATAGTTCTGTCTCTGTGTTCAGGGTTGATAGTTCTGTCTCTGTGTTCAGGGTTGATAGTTCTGTCTCTGTGTTCAGGGTTGATAGTTCTGTCTCTGTGTTCAGGGTTGATAGTTCTGTCTCTGTGTTCAGGGTTGATAGTTCTGTCTCTGTGTTCAGGGTTGATAGTTCTGTCTCTGTGTTCAGGGTTGATAGTTCTGTCTCTGTGTTCAGGGTTGATAGTTCTGTCTCTGTGTTCAGGGTTGATAGTTCTGTCTCTGTGTTCAGGGTTGATAGTTCTGTCTCTGTGTTCAGGGTTGATAGTTCTGTCTCTGTGTTCAGGGTTGATAGTTGACTTCTGTCTCTGTGTTCAGGGTTGATAGTTGACTTCTGTCTCTGTGTTCAGGGTTGATAGTTCTGTCTCTGTGTTCAGGGTTGATAGTTCTGTCTCTGTGTTCAGGGTTGATAGTTCTGTCTCTGTGTTCAGGGTTGTGTTTGCTGATTTCTTTGTGATGAATCTGATCCTGTGGGGAGAGGGCTCGTCTGCAGCCATGCCCTTCGGCACCCTGGTGGCCATCTTGGCTCTGTGGTTCTGCATCTCTGTGCCCCTCACCTTCATAGGGGCCTACTTCGGCTTCAAGAAGACCGTGAGTACAAGCACACGTCAATATGTGAATACATTCAAACAAACGTTCTGTCACACACACACACAAGTCTGTGTGCATATCATGCCTTTCATACTCCTCCCCTCTGTCGTGTGATTGGTGCATTTCAGGGGATTGAGCACCCTGTGCGGACCAATCAGATCCCTCGTCAGATCCCGGAGCAGTCGTTCTACACCAGATCTCTCCCAGGGATCGTCATGGGGGGGATCCTCCCGTTCGGCTGTATCTTCATCCAGCTCTTCTTCATCCTCAACAGCATCTGGTGAGTGTCTCAGTTCAGCTACCCTGCAGACACTGCTGCTCTGTTTTGGGACTGCTACACGAGCAGCTTGTCGTGAAGGCAGAACCAGTCAGTGAGGTGAAAGGTGAACGGGTGAGGTTTGGAGAAGTGTGAACGGGGTTGAGTGAGTAACTGACTACGACTCTGTAGGTTGACTAGTGGTTGGAGTGAAGCAGAGGACAGCATGTTTTAAATGGTTTTCTTTATGATGTTATGGTTGTGTCTCACACCAGGTCTCACCAGATGCTAGAGCAGTGGGTTATCTTTATGATGTATGGTTGTGTCTCACACTAGAGCAGGTCTCACCAGATGTTAGAGCAGTGGGTTATCTTTGTAATGTATGGTTGTGTCTCACCAGATGCTAGAGCAGTGGGTTATCTTTATGATGTATGGTTGTGTCTCACCAGATGCTAGAGCAGTGGGTTATCTTTATGATGTATGGTTGTCTCACCAGATGATAGAGCAGTGGGTTATCTTTATGATGTATGGTTGTGTCTCACCAGATGCTAGAGCAGTGGGTTATCTTTATGATGTATGGTTGTCTCACCAGATGCTAGAGCAGTGGGTTATCTTTATGATGTATGGTTGTCTCACCAGATGTTAGAGCAGTGGGTTATCTTTATGATGTATGGTTGTGTCTCACCAGATGCTAGAGCAGTGGGTTATCTTTATGATGTATGGTTGTGTCTCACCAGATGCTAGAGCAGTGGGTTATCTTTATGATGTATGGTTGTGTCTCACCAGATGCTAGATGTTTGGTTTCAGTGGGTTATCTTTATGATGCTATGGTTGTGTCTGCTACACCAGGTAAGACTAGAGCTTCCACCTGGGTTATCTTTATGATGTATGGTTGTGTCATGTGACCAGATGCTAGAGCAGGATGAAGTTATCTTTATGATGTATCTCTTTGTCCCAAACACCAGATGCGGTTGAGAGCAGTGGGTAACTTGAATCTGTGTCTCATCAGGACTGGCAGTGTACCAGTGGTCTGTGTCTCACCAGATGCTAGAGCAGAGATATCTAACTGTTATCTTTATGATGTATGGTTGTGTCCTGACCAGTGGTCTTGTCTTTAGATGTATGTTATAAACACAGATGCTAACTGTTATCTTTATGATGTATGGTGGCGTGTCTTCACATCAGGTCTTGTCTTAGTGAAGAGATGTAACACAGAGATACATGTTTGGTTTCCTCTTTCTGGTGTTCAGTGGTCTTGTCTTAGTGAAGTAATCACTAACTGTTCTCTGTCTCCTCCATCAGGACTACCATCCCTTCCTCTGGTCTTTACCTCTGTATCTAACTGTTCTCTCTGTCTCTCTCCATGGCAGTGGGACCAGTGGTTTCAAGACATGCCATCCACTACTTCTTCTCCAAGCTCCAGATCACAGGATTGGCGATCCTACTGGTAGGTAGCTGGGGGGATCACACTGTAGCTGGAGGATGGACTCACTTCCTCCAGGGTTATGCTGTACTGAGTTAGTTTAATGGACTGGACCAAGATCTGACTATTTCCTGGGGTTGAGGTGTAGCTCTACCATGTGACCAATGGAAATAGTGCCCTTAATGACGAGGATGAAGTCTTGTCTCTCTCTCCATCAGGAACGACTGTTTATCAAATCCTCTTTCCTTGGTTCCTAACAGCTTCTCTCTTTAAATAAGGAGACGGGGCCGTTTGGAACTTGTCTACTGTGTGGAAGTTCCCAAACACCAGGGACCTGGAACCTCTGTCTCAATCTCCATTCACCTCTGTCAAGTGGAAACAGGAAATCTGAGGAGGAGAAGAGGTTACAGGATAAAAGGAATAACAGGAAGTTGAATTAAGGAATGATTTGGGGTTGTAATAAGCTAATGTGTTCTCTCTCTCCATCAGGACTACCACTGTCTGCACTATGTAGGGAATTAGGGTGCAATTTGGGATTCCTTCCTGACCAGTGGTTTTGTTTTAGTAAAAATGTTATAAATCACAGAGATATCTAATTCCAATTACTCTTTTTCTGTCTATTCTCCATCAGGACTACCACTGGCAGTGGCATTCCTTCCTGCAAAACCAACCGTGGGATTTCAGAGGCCGTCTACTTCCTGGTCTATGGCATCCCTACTACTTCTTCTCCAAGCTCCAGATCACAGGATTGGCGAGCACCATCCTCTGTTCTTTGTGTTACACCATGATCATGGCTTCAGGGTAATGGTGACTGTTCTCTTCTTCTTATTCACTGGTAGGTAATTATGCTGGGGGAAATGGTCCCTGTCTTTCATCACCTGTTGGAGTGTTTTTGTTTTCTGTCTTTGGCTCGTCCATGAAGTAGGATGGACCAGGTCAGAGGTCAGGGCCCTTGGTCCTCATTAGTCCAGTTTAATGGACATGGACCAAAGTAGGACTGGCATCCTCCCAAAATGGCCACAGTGGTCAGGCTGTTATGCTGCCTTTCTGGGGGCTGGTTATAATGGTCACAGTGGTCAGCTCTTATAATGGTCAGGCTTTATAATGGTCACACACACAATGGTCACACAGGCTGGTTATAATGGTCAGGCTGGTTATAATGGTCACAGTGGTCAGGCTGGTTATAAATGGTCAGGTTGGTTATAATGGTCACAGTGGTCAGGCTGGTTATAATGGTCACAGTGGTCAGTCGGATGGTGATAATGGTCAGTGGTCAGGCTGGTTATTTCAAGTGAGAGTTTCCTGGTTAGACAGCAGGATGTGGGATCGACAAATGGCCCTGGGAAAGTGTGATTTAATGGTCACAGTTTCTCTCTTTATGTCACATTAAATGTCACAGTTCAGGCTGGTTATAATGGTCATCAGGAACGATTGGATTCTGGTCAGGCTGTTTCTGGTTATAATGTCACCAAGATCTTATAGCGTAGTGAAGGTGGACTGGTTAGTCTGGTTATACCATGGTCAGGCTGGTTATAATGGTCACAGTGGTCAGGCTGGTTATACCAATGGATTTTATAATGGTCCTGTCAGGCTTTACAGTGGTCAGACTGGTTATAATGGTCACAGTGGTCAGGCTTTATACGGTTATAATGGTCACAGTGGTCTGGTTATAATGGTCACCAGGCTGGTTATAATGGTCACCCTCACCAGGCTGGTTATAATGCCCAGGCTGGTTATAATGGTCACAGTCACCCTCCCTGGGCTGGATAATGGGACACTATTGGTCGTTACATAATGGTCACCTGATAATGCGTCGGTGACCAGGGCCCACTGGTCTAAATATCACAGGAGGCTGGTTATAATGGTCAGGGGGTCCTGGTTTGGAACACAACCCTTGTCTACTGTTATAATGGAGGCTGGTTATAATGTTCATTTTTGTCAGAGCAGCAAGACTGGTTAGAGTGGTCAGGCTGGTTATAATGGTCACAGTGGTCAGGCTGGTTATAATGTCACACAGGCTGGTTATAATGGTCACAGTGGTCAGGCTGGTTATCTATACATAATGTATAATGTCTGGTTATAATGGTCAGTGCAGGAAATACACTGTTGGAGGTCCATAACCTACTGGTCACATCAATGAAACATCCAGGCTTATTCACCTCTGTCAAATGGAAACAGGAAATCTAGAAGGTTGTGACAGCGGTCAGGCTGGTAACAACCCTGGTTATAATGGTCACCAGGCTGGTTATAATGATCACAGCGGTCAGGCTGGTTACAGTTAGTTTCTGTCCCCACGTTGGCGCACTAAGGTGGGTTTTGACGTTGTCATTCAAACTATTAAGAGTGTTGGACAATATGATTGTAAATAACTTTCTTTTTTCAGGCTGGTTATTCTAATGCTGATAATGGTCAGGCTGGTCATGTTATAATGATTTGGGGTTGTAATAAGCTTATAATGTGAGATGGAATTCCTCTCCTAACCCGTGTTCAGGGCTGGTAGTGTAGTTGGATGGTTATAGATCACAGTCCCAAATGGTCAGGCTGGTTATAATGGTCAGGCTGGTCTGCACTACAAAAGTAGTCTGCACTATGTAGGGAATTAGGGTGCAATTTGGGATGAACACATTTTCTCTGGGTTTTGTTTTTATTTTGTATTATAAATGCAGGCTGGTTATAATCAACTGGTCTGTTATTTAACTTTATATTCCAATTACATTTTTTTCTGTCTATTCTTTTATTTTTATAATGCCTCATAATGACCACGTGCCTCATCAGTAGTTCATTTTATTTGCAAAAACCAACCGTTTGGGATTTTGTGATAAGGCATAATGGTCACAGTGGTCAGGGCTGGTTATAATTCAGGCTGTTCCAAATGGCACCCTGTTCCCTATAATCGTGCACTACCCTTGATCAAGGGCTGGGTCTATAATGTAGTGCACCACATAGGGAATAATGGGTGCCATTTCAGGGATAATGGTCATGTTATCAGTTATGTGGGGATCTGATTCTTATATCCTTTCAGTGTAAATATAATCTCTTCATAAATGATACTAGTTTCATTAGTCTGACCGAGCATCTGGTTATAATGTTCCTTCTCTCCTTCACTGGTTTGAAATGATGTAATTATGATCTGAAAAATAAGAAATGGTCCGTTTAAAATAAAACATGTTCCTGTTGGAGTGTTTTTGTTTTCCTGTGTCTTTATAATGGGCACGTCGTCAGTGTGAAGTATTGAACAACACAGTCACGTGGTCAGGCTGGTTATAATCGATAGGCGTTGAACCGGCGCTGAGGAGAATGGCCCTGCTGTGGTGCCCACTAAGCTCAGGATGACCTAAAGGTCACATGAAGGCAAGACCTTCTGTTCCATTCACAGCTGACATTTGTGAGACGGGATCGTGGTCAGGCTGGATAATTCCCCACAGAGCCAGAGCACCTCATTGACGATGGAGGCTTGGTCTAAAATGGCCACAGTGGTCAGGCTGGTTATAATGGTCACAGTGGTCAGACTGGTTATAATGGTCACAGTGGTCAGTGGTCAGGCTGGTTATAATGGTCACAGTGGTCAGGCTGGTTATAATGGTCACAGTGGTCAGGCTGGTTATAATGGTCAGGCTGGTTATAATGGTCACAGTGGTCAGGCTGGTTATAATGGTCAGGCTGGTTATAATGGTCACAGAGGTCAGACTGGTTATAATGGTCAGGCTGGTTATAATGGTCACAGTGGTCAGGCTGGTTATAATGGTCACAGTGGTCAGGCTGGTTATAATGGTCACAGTGGTCAGGCTGGTTATAATGGTCAGGCTGGTTATAATGGTCACAGTGGTCAGGCTGGTTATAATGGTCAGGCTGGTTATAATGGTCACAGTGGTCAGGCTGGTTATAATGGTCACAGTGGTCAGGCTGGTTATAATGGTCACAGTGGTCAGGCTGGTTATAATGGTCAGGCTGGTTATAATGGTCACAGTGGTCAGGCTGGTTATAATGGTCACAGTGGTCAGGCTGGTTATAATGATCACAGTGGTCAGGCTGGTTATAATGGTCACAGTGGTCAGGCTGGTTATAATGGTCACAGTGGTCAGGCTGGTTATAATGATCACAGTGGTCAGGCTGGTTATAATGATCACAGTCGGTCAGGCTGGTTATAATGGTCACAGTGGTCAGGCTGGTTATAATGATCACAGTGGTCAGGCTGGTTATCAGGCTGGTTATAATGATCACAGTGGTCAGGCTGGTTATAATGGTCAGGCTGGTTATAATGATCACAGTGGTCAGGCTGGTTATAATGGTCACAGTGGTCAGGCTGGTTATAATGGTCACAGTGGTCAGGCTGGTTATAATGATCACAGTGGTCAGGCTGGTTATAATGATCACAGTGGTCAGGCTGGTTATAATGGTCAGGCTGGTTATGGTCAGGCTGGTTATAATGGTTATAATGGTCAGGCTGGTTATAATGGTCACAGTGGTCAGGCTGGTTATAATGGTCAGGCTGGTTATAATGGTCACAGTGGTCAGGCTGGTTATAATGGTCAGGCTGGTTATAATGGTCACAGTGGTCAGGCTGGTTATAATGATCACTGGTTAGTGGTCAGGCTGGTTATAATGGTCACAGTGGTCAGGCTGGTTATAATGGTCAGGCTGGTTATAATGATCACAGTGGTCAGGCTGGTTATAATGGTCAGGCTGGTTATAATGATCACAGTGGTCAGGCTGGTTATAATGGTCAGGTCAGGCTGGTTATAATGATCACAGTGGTCAGGCTGGTTATAATGGTCACAGTGGTCAGGCTGGTTATAATGATCACAGTGGTCAGGCTGGTTATAATGGTCAGGCTGGTTATAATGGTCACAGTGGTCAGGCTGGTTATAATGGTCACAGTGGTCAGGCTGGTTATAATGATCACAGCGGTCAGGCTGGTTATAATGATCACAGTGGTCAGGCTGGTTATAATGGTCAGGCTGGTTATAATGATCACAGTGGTCAGGCTGGTTATAATGGTCAGGCTGGTTATAATGGTCACAGTGGTCAGGCTGGTTATAATGGTCACTGGTTATAATGTGGTCAGGCTGGTTATAATGATCACAGTGGTCAGGCTGGTTATAATGGTCAGGCTGGTTATAATGGTCACAGTGGTCAGGCTGGTTATAATGGTCACAGTGGTCAGGCTTGTTATAATGATCACAGCGGTCAGGCTGGTTATAATGGTCAGGCTGGTTATGGTCAGGCTGGTTATAATGGTTATAATGGTCAGGCTGGTTATAATGGTCACAGTGGTCAGGCTGGTTATAATGGTCAGGCTGGTTATAATGGTCACAGTGGTCAGGCTGGTTATAATGGTCAGGCTGGTTATAATGGTCACAGTGGTCAGGCTGGTTATAATGATCACAGTGGTCAGGCTGGTTATAATGGTCACAGTGGTCAGGCTGGTTTTAATGATCACAGTGGTCAGGCTGGTTATAATGGTCAGGCTGGTTATAATGATCACAGTGGTCAGGCTGGTTATAATGGTCAGGCTGGTTATAATGATCACATCGGTCAGGCTGGTTATAATGGTCAGGCTGGTTATAATGATCACAGTGGTCAGGCTGGTTATAATGGTCACAGTGGTCAGGCTGGTTATAATGATCACAGTGGTCAGGCTGGTTATAATGGTCAGGGTCTGGTTATAATGATCACAGTGGTCAGGCTGGTTATAATGGTCACAGTGGTCAGGCTGGTTATAATGGTCAGGCTGGTTATAATGATCACAGTGGTCAGGCTGGTTATAATGGTCAGGCTGGTTATAATGATCACAGTGGTCAGGCTGGTTATAATGATCACAGTGGTCAGGCTGGTTATAATGGTCAGGCTGGTTATAATGATCACAGTGGTCAGGCTGGTTATAATGGTCACATAATGTGGTCAGGCTGGTTATAATGGTCACAGTGGTCAGGCTGGTTATAATGATCACAGTGGTCAGGCTGGTTATAATGGTCACAGTGGTCAGGCTGGTTATAATGGTCAGAAATGGTCAGGCTGGTTATAATGGTCACAGTGGTCAGGCTGGTTATAATGATCACAGTGGTCAGGCTGGTTATAATGATCACAGTGGTCAGGCTGGTTATAATGGTCAGGCTGGTTATAATGATCACAGTGGTCAGGCTGGTTATAATGATCACAGTGGTCAGGCTGGTTATAATGGTCAGGCTGGTTATAATGATCACAGTGGTCAGGCTGGTTATAATGGTCAGGCTGGTTATAATGATCACAGTGGTCAGGCTGGTTATAATGATCACAGTGGTCAGGCTGGTTATAATGGTCAGGCTGGTTATAATGATCACAGTGGTCAGGCTGGTTATAATGGTCAGGCTGGTTATAATGGTCAGGCTGGTTATAATGATCACAGTGGTCAGGCTGGTTATAATGGTCAGGCTGGTTATAATGGTTATAATGGTCAGGGTGGTCACAGTGCTGGTTATAATGATCACAGTGGTCAGGCTGGTTATAATGGTCAGGCTGGTTATAATGATCACAGTGGTCAGGCTGGTTATAATGGTCACAGTGGTCAGGCTGGTTATAATGGTCACAGTGGTCAGGCTGGTTATAATGATCACAGTGGTCAGGCTGGTTATAATGATCACAGTGGTCAGGCTGGTTATAATGGTCACAGTGGTCAGGCTGGTTATAATGGTCAGGCTGGTTATAATGATCACAGTCAGGCTGGTTATAATGGTCACAGTGGTCAGGCTGGTTATAATGGTCACTGTGGTCAGGCTGGTTATAATGGTCACAGTGGTCAGGCTGGTTATAATGATCACAGTCAGGCTGGTTATAATGATCACAGTGGTCAGGCTGGTTATAATGGTCACAGTGGTCAGGCTGGTTATAATGATCACAGTGGTCAGGCTGGTTATAATGGTCAGGCTGGTTATAATGGTCAGGCTGGTTATAATGGTCAGGCTGGTTATAATGGTCAGGTCAGGCTGGTTATAATGGTCACAGTGGTCAGGCTGGTTATAATGGTCACAGTGGTCAGGCTGGTTATAATGATCACAGTGGTCAGGCTGGTTATAATGATCACAGTGGTCAGGCTGGTTATAATGGTCACAGGCTGGTTATAATGATCACAGTGGTCAGGCTGGTTATAATGGTCAGTGCTGGTTATAATGGTCAGGCTGGTTATAATGATCACTGGTTATAATGGTCAGGCTGGTTATAATGGTCAGGCTGGTTATAATGGTCAGGCTGGTTATAATGATCACAGTGGTCAGGCTGGTTATAATGGTCAGGGTCAGGCTGGTTATAATGATCACAGTGGTCAGGCTGGTTATAATGGTCAGGCTGGTTATAATGATCACAGTGGTCAGGCTGGTTATAATGGTCACAGTGGTCAGGCTGGTTATAATGGTCAGGCTGGTTATAATGATCACAGTGGTCAGGCTGGTTATAATGGTCAGGCTGGTTATAATGATCACAGTGGTCAGGCTGGTTATAATGGTCACAGTGGTCAGGCTGGTTATAATGGTCAGGCTGGTTATAATGATCACAGTGGTCAGGCTGGTTATAATGGTCAGGCTGGTTATAATGATCACAGTGGTCAGGGTCAGGCTGGTTATAATGATCACAGTGGTCAGGCTGGTTATAATGGTCAGGCTGGTTATAATGATCACAGTGGTCAGGCTGGTTATAATGATCACAGTCAGGCTGGTTATAATGGTCACAGTGGTCAGGCTGGTTATAATGGTTATCATCACAGTGGTCAGGCTGGTTATAATGATCACAGGCTGGTCAGGCTGGTTATAATGGTCAGGCTGGTTATAATGATCACAGTGGTCAGGCTGGTTATAATGGTCACAGTGGTCAGGCTGGTTATAATGATCACAGTGGTCAGGCTGGTTATAATGGTCAGGTCTGGCTGGTTATAATGGTCACAGTGGTCAGGCTGGTTATAATGATCACAGTGGTCAGGCTGGTTATAATGGTCACAGTGGTCAGGCTGGTTATAATGGTCACAGTGGTCAGGCTGGTTATAATGGTCACAGTGGTCAGGCTGGTTATAATGATCACAGTGGTCAGGCTGGTTATAATGGTCAGGCTGGTTATAATGATCACAGTGGTCAGGCTGGTTATAATGATCACAGTGGTCAGGCTGGTTATAATGGTCAGGCTGGTTATAATGATCACAGTGGTCAGGCTGGTTATAATGGTCACAGTGGTCAGGCTGGTTATAATGACCACAGTGGTCAGGCTGGTTATAATGATCACAGTGGTCAGGCTGGTTATAATGGTCACAGTGGTCAGACTGGTTATAATGGTCAGAATGGTTATAATGGTCACAGTGGTCAGGCTGGTTATAATGATCACAGTGGTCAGGCTGGTTATAATGATCACAGTGGTCAGGCTGGTTATAATGGTCAGGGTCAGGCTGGTTATAATGATCACAGTGGTCAGGCTGGTTATAATGGTCACAGTGGTCAGGCTGGTTATAATGGTTATAATGATCACAGTGGTCAGGCTGGTTATAATGATCACAGTGGTCAGGCTGGTTATAATGGTGGTCAGGCTGGTTATAATGATCACAGTGGTCAGGCTGGTTATAATGGTCAGTGGTCAGCTGGTTATAATGATCACAGTGGTCAGGTTGGTTATAATGGTCAGGCTGGTTATAATGATCACAGTGGTCAGGCTGGTTATAATGGTCACAGTGGTCAGGCTGGTTATAATGATCACAGTGGTCAGGCTGGTTATAATGGTCAGGCTGGTTATAATGATCACAGTGGTCAGGCTGGTTATAATGATCACAGTGGTCAGGCTGGTTATAATGGTCACAGTGGTCAGGCTGGTTATAATGGTCACAGTGGTCAGGCTGGTTATAATGATCACAGTGGTCAGGCTGGTTATAATGATCACAGTGGTCAGGCTGGTTATAATGATCACAGTGGTCAGGCTGGTTATAATGGTCACAGTGGTCAGGCTGGTTATAATGGTCAGGCTGGTTATAATGATCACAGCGGTCAGGCTGGTTATAATGGTCAGGCTGTGGTCAGGCTGGTTATAATGGTCACAGTGGTCAGGCTGGTTATAATGGTCACAGTGGTCAGGCTGGTTATAATGATCACAGTGGTCAGGCTGGTTATAATGATCACAGTGGTCAGGCTGGTTATAATGGTCACAGTGGTCAGGCTGGTTATAATGATCACAGTGGTCAGGCTGGTTATAATGGTCAGGCTGGTTATAATGGTTATAATGGTCAGGCTGGTTATAATGGTCAGGCTGGTTATAATGGTCACAGTGGTCAGGCTGGTTATAATGGTCACAGTGGTCAGGCTGGTTATAATGATCACAGGCTGGTCAGGCTGGTTATAATGATCACAGTGGTCAGGCTGGTTATAATGGTCAGGCTGGTTATAATGATCACAGTGGTCAGGCTGGTTATAATGGTCAGGCTGGTTATAATGGTCAGGCTGGTTATAATGATCACAGTCAGGCTGGTTATAATGGTCAGGCTGGTTATAATGGTCAGGCTGGTTATAATGATCACAGTGGTCAGGCTGGTTATAATGGTCACAGTGGTCAGGCTGGTTATAATGATCACAGTGGTCAGGCTGGTTATAATGGTCAGGCTGGTTATAATGATCACAGTGGTCAGGCTGGTTATAATGGTCACAGTGGTCAGGCTGGTTATAATGGTCAGGGTCTGGTTATAATGATCACAGTGGTCAGGCTGGTTATAATGGTCAGGCTGGTTATAATGATCACAGTGGTCAGGCTGGTTATAATGGTACAGTGGTCAGGCTGGTTATAATGGTCACAGGCTGGTTATAATGATCACAGTGGTCAGGCTGGTTATAATGGTCAGGCTGGTTATAATGATCACAGTGGTCAGGCTGGTTATAATGATCACAGTGGTCAGGCTGGTTATAATGGTCAGGCTGGTTATAATGATCACAGTGGTCAGGCTGGTTATAATGGTCACAGTGGTCAGGCTGGTTATAATGATCACAGTGGTCAGGCTGGTTATAATGATCACAGTGGTCAGGCTGGTTATAATGGTCAGGCTGGTTATAATGATCACAGTGGTCAGGCTGGTTATAATGGTCACAGTGGTCAGGCTGGTTATAATGATCACAGGCTGGTTATAATGGTCAGGCTGGTTATAATGGTCAGGCTGGTTATAATGGTCACAGTGGTCAGGCTGGTTATAATGATCACAGTGGTCAGGCTGGTTATAATGATCACAGTGGTCAGGCTGGTTATAATGGTCACAGTGGTCAGGCTGGTTATAATGGTCAGGCTGGTTATAATGATCACAGTGGTCAGGCTGGTTATAATGGTCAGGCTGGTTATAATGATCACAGTGGTCAGGCTGGTTATAATGATCACAGTGGTCAGGCTGGTTATAATGGTCACAGGCTGGTTATAATGATCACAGTGGTCAGGCTGGTTATAATGGTCACAGTGGTCAGGCTGGTTATAATGATCACAGGGTCAGGCTGGTTATAATGATCACAGTGGTCAGGCTGGTTATAATGGTCACTGGTTATAATGTGGTCAGTGGTCAGGTCTGGTTATAATGGTCACAGTGGTCAGGCTGGTTATAATGATCACAGTGGTCAGGCTGGTTATAATGATCACAGTGGTCAGGCTGGTTATAATGGTCAGGCTGGTTATAATGATCACAGTGGTCAGGCTGGTTATAATGATCACAGTGGTCAGGCTGGTTATAATGGTCAATGGTCAGGCTGGTTATAATGATCACAGTGGTCAGGCTGGTTATAATGGTGGTTATAATGGCTGGTTATCACAGTGGTCAGGCTGGTTATAATGGTCAGGCTGGTTATAATGGTCAGGCTGGTTATAATGGTCACAGTGGTCAGGCTGGTTATAATGGTCAGGCTGGTTATAATGGTCAGGCTGGTTATAATGATCACTGGTTATAATGCACAGTGGTCAGGCTGGTTATAATGGTCACAGTGGTCAGGCTGGTTATAATGATCACAGTGGTCAGGCTGGTTATAATGGTCAGGCTGGTTATAATGATCACAGTGGTCAGGCTGGTTATAATGGTCACAGTGGTCAGGCTGGTTATAATGGTCACAGTGGTCAGGCTGGTTATAATGTCAGGCTGGTTATAATGGTCACTGGTTATAATGTCAGGCTGGTTATAATGGTCAGGCTGGGTCAGGCTGGTTATAATGATCACAGTGGTCAGGCTGGTTATAATGGTCACAGTGGTCAGGCTGGTTATAATGATGGTCAGGCGATCACAGTGGTCAGGCTGGTTATAATGGTCACAGTGGTCAGGCTGGTTATAATGGTCAGGCTGGTTATAATGATCACAGTGGTCAGGCTGGTTATAATGGTCACAGTGGTCAGGCTGGTTATAATGGTCACAGTGGTCAGGCTGGTTATAATGGTCACAGTGGTCAGGCTGGTTATAATGGTCAGGCTTATAATGATCACAGTCAAGGTCAGGCTGGTTATAATGATCACAGTGGTCAGGCTGGTTATAATGGTCACAGTGGTCAGGCTGGTTATAATGGTCAGGCTGGTTATAATGATCACAGTGGTCAGGCTGGTTATAATGATCACAGTGGTCAGGCTGGTTATAATGATCACAGGGTCAGGCTGGTTATAATGATCACAGTGGTCAGGCTGGTTATAATGGTCAAAGTGGTCAGGCTGGTTATAATGATCACAGTGATCAGGCTGGTTATAATGGTCAGGCTGGTTATAATGGTCACAGTGGTCAGGCTGGTTATAATGATCACAGCGGTCAGGCTGGTTATAATGATCACAGCGGTCAGGCTGGTTATAATGATCACAGGGTCAGGCTGGTTATAATGATCACAGTGGTCAGTCTGGTTATAATGGTCACAGTGGTCAGGCTGGTTATAATGATCACAGCGGTCAGGCTGGTTATAATGGTCACAGTGGTCAGGCTGGTTATAATGATCACAGACTGGTTATAATGGTCAGGCTGGTTATAATGGTCAGGCTGGTTATAATGGTCACAGTGGTCAGGCTGGTTATAATGGTCACAGCGGTCAGACTGGTTATAATGGTCACAGTGGTCAGGCTGGTTATAATGGTCAGGCTGGTTATAATGATCACAGTGGTCAGGCTGGTTATAATGGTCAGGCTGGTTATAATGATCACAGTGGTCAGGCTGGTTATAATGATCACAGCGGTCAGGCTGGTTATAATGATCACAGCAGTCAGGCTGGTTATAATGATCACAGTGGTCAGGCTGGTTATAATGATCACAGCGGTCAGGCTGGTTATAATGGTCAGGCTGGTTATAATGATCACAGTGGTCAGGCTGGTTATAATGATCACAGCGGTCAGGCTGGTTATAATGATCACAGCGGTCAGGCTGGTTATAATGATCACAGTGGTCAGGCTGGTTATAATGGTCAGGCTGGTTATAATGATCACAGTCAGGCTGGTTATAATGATCAGGCTGGTTATAATGGTCACAGTGGTCAGGCTGGTTATAATGGTCAGGCTGGTTATAATGGTCAGGCTGGTTATAATGGTCACAGTGGTCAGGCTGGTTATAATGATCACAGGCTGGTTATAATGTTCAGGCTGGTTATAATGATCAGGCTGGTTATAATGTGGTCAGGCTGGTTATAATGATCACAGTGGTCAGGCTGGTTATAATGGTCAGGCTGGTTATAATGGTCACAGTGGTCAGGCTGGTTATAATGGTCAGGCTGGTTATAATGGTCACAGTGGTCAGGCTGGTTATAATGGTCAGGCTGGTTATAATGGTCACAGTGGTCAGGCTGGTTATAATGGTCACAGTGGTCAGGCTGGTTATAATGATCACAGTGGTCAAGCTGGTTATAATGGTCACAGTGGTCAGGCTGGTTATAATGATCACAGTGGTCAGGCTGGTTATAATGGTCACAGCGGTCAGGCTGGTTATAATGGTCACAGTGGTCAGGCTGGTTATAATGATCACAGTGATCAGGCTGGTTATAATGGTTACAGTGGTCAGGCTGGTTATAATGGTCACAGTGGTCAGGCTGGTTATAATGATTGCAGCGGTCAGGCTGGTTATAATGTTCAGGCTGGTTATAATGATCAGGCTGGTTATAATGTTCAGGCTGGTTAAAATGGTCAGGCTGGTTATAATGGGCACAGTGGTCAGGCTGGTTATAATGGTCACAGTGGTCAGGCTGGTTATAATGATCACAGTGGTCAGGCTGGTTATAATGGTCACAGTGGTCAGGCTGGTTATAATGGTCAGGCTGGTTATAATGATCACAGTGGTCAGGCTGGTTATAATGGTCACAGTGGTCAGGCTGGTTATAATGGTCACAGCGGTCAGACTGGTTATAATGGTCACAGTGGTCAGGCTGGTTATAATGTCAGGCTGGTTATAATTGTCAGGCTGGTTATAATGATCACAGCGGTCAAGCTGGTTATAATGGTCAGGCTGGTTATAATGATCACAGTGATCAGGCTGGTTATAATGGTCACAGTGGTCAGGCTGGTTATAATGGTCAGGCTGGTTATAATGGTCAGGCTGGTTATAATGGTCACAGTGGTCAGGCTGGTTATAATGATTGCAGCGGTCAGGCTGGTTATAATGTTCAGGCTGGTTATAATGATCAGGCTGGTTATAATGTTCAGGCTGGTTATAATGTTCAGGCTGGTTATAATGATCAGGCTGGTTATAATGTTCAGGCTGGTTATAATGGTCAGGCTGGTTATAATGGTCAGGCTGGTTATAATGGTCACAGTGGTCAGGCTGGTTATAATGGTCACAGTGGTCAGGCTGGTTATAATGGTCACAGTGGTCAGGCTGGTTATAATAACCACAGTGGTCAGGCTGGTTATAATGGTCACAGTGGTCAGGCTGGTTATAATGGTCACAGTGGTCAGACTGGTTATAATGGTCAGACTGGTTATAATGATCACAGTGATTAGACTGGTTATAATGGTCACAGTGGTCAGGCTGGTTATAATGGTCACAGTGGTCAGGCTGGTTATAATGACCACAGTGGTCAGGCTGGTTATAATGGTCACAGTGGTCAGGCTGGTTATAATGGTCACAGTGGTCAGACTGGTTATAATGGTCAGACTGGTTATAATGATCACAGTGATCAGACTGGTTATAATCATCACAGTGGTCAGGCTGGTTATAATGATCACAGTGGTCAGGCTGGTTATAATGATCACAGTGGTCAGGCTGGTTATAATGATCACAGTGGTCAGGCTGGTTATAATGATCACAGTGGTCAGGCTGGTTATAATTATCGCAGTGGTCAGGCTGGTTATAATGATCACAGTGGTCAGGCTGGTTATAATGGTCACAGTGGTCAGGCTGGTTATAATGATCAGACTGGTTATAATGATCACAGTGGTCAGGCTGGTTATAATGATTGCAGTGGTCAGGCTGGTTATAATGATCACAGTGGTCAGGCTGGTTATAATGATCACAGTGGTCAGGCTGGTTATAATGATCACAGTGGTCAGGCTGGTTATAATGATCACAGTGGTCAGGCTGGTTATAATGGTCACAGCGGTCAGGCTGGTTATAATGATCACAGTGGTCAGGCTGGTTATAATGATCACAGTGGTCAGGCTGGTTATAATGATCACAGTGGTCAGGCTGGTTATAATGATTGCAGCGGTCAGGCTGGTTATAATGTTCAGGCTGGTTATAATGATCACAGTGGTCAGGCTGGTTATAATGGTCACAGTGGTCAGGCTGGTTATAATGGTCACAGTGGTCAGGCTGGTTATAATGATCACAGTGGTCAGGCTGGTTATAATGATCACAGTGGTCAGGCTGGTTATAATGGTCAAAGTGGTCAGGCTGGTTATAATGATCGCAGTGATCAGACTGGTTATAATGGTCAGGCTGGTTATAATGGTCACAGCGGTCAGGCTGGTTATAATGATCGCAGTGATCAGACTGGTTATAATGGTCAGGCTGGTTATAATGGTCACAGCGGTCAGGCTGGTTATAATGATCACAGCGGTCAGGCTGGTTATAATGATCACAGCGGTCAGGCTGGTTATAATGATCACAGCGGTCAGGCTGGTTATAATGATCACAGTGGTCAGTCTGGTTATAATGGTCACAGTGGTCAGGCTGGTTATAATGATCACAGCGGTCAGGCTGGTTATAATGGTCACAGTGGTCAGGCTGGTTATAATGATCGCAGTGATCAGACTGGTTATAATGGTCAGGCTGGTTATAATGATCACAGTGGTCAGGCTGGTTATAATGGTCACAGTGGTCAGGCTGGTTATAATGGTCACAGCGGTCAGACTGGTTATAATGGTCACAGTGGTCAGGCTGGTTATAATTGTCAGGCTGGTTATAATGATCACAGCGGTCAAGCTGGTTATAATGGTCAGGCTGGTTATAATGATCACAGTGGTCAGGCTGGTTATAATGATCACAGCGGTCAGGCTGGTTATAATGATCACAGCAGTCAGGCTGGTTATAATGATCACAGTGGTCAGGCTGGTTATAATGATCACAGCGGTCAGGCTGGTTATAATGATCACAGCGGTCAGGCTGGTTATAATGATCACAGCAGTCAGGCTGGTTATAATGATCACAGTGGTCAGGCTGGTTATAATGATCACAGTGGTCAGGCTGGTTATAATGGTCAGGCTGGTTATAATGATCACAGTGGTCAGGCTGGTTATAATGATCACAGCGGTCAGGCTGGTTATAATGATCACAGCGGTCAGGCTGGTTATAATGATCACAGTGGTCAGGCTGGTTATAATGGTCAGGCTGGTTATAATGATCACAGCGGTCAGGCTGGTTATAATGATCACAGTGATCAGGCTGGTTATAATGGTCACAGTGGTCAGGCTGGTTATAATGGTCAGGCTGGTTATAATGGTCAGGCTGGTTATAATGGTCACAGTGGTCAGGCTGGTTATAATGATTGCAGCGGTCAGGCTGGTTATAATGTTCAGGCTGGTTATAATGATCAGGCTGGTTATAATGTTCAGGCTGGTTATAATGTTCAGGCTGGTTATAATGGTCACAGTGGTCAGGCTGGTTATAATGGGCTGGTTATAATGGTCACAGTGGTCAGGCTGGTTATAATGGTCAGGCTGGTTATAATGGTCACAGTGGTCAGGCTGGTTATAATGGTCAGGCTGGTTATAATGGTCACAGTGGTCAGGCTGGTTATAATGGTCACAGTGGTCAGGCTGGTTATAATGATCACAGTGGTCAGGCTGGTTATAATGGTCACAGTGGTCAGGCTGGTTATAATGATCACAGTGGTCAGGCTGGTTATAATGGTCACAGTGGTCAGGCTGGTTATAATGGTCACAGTGGTCAGGCTGGTTATAATGATCACAGTGATCAGGCTGGTTATAATGGTTACAGTGGTCAGGCTGGTTATAATGGTCACAGTGGTCAGGCTGGTTATAATGATTGCAGCGGTCAGGCTGGTTATAATGTTCAGGCTGGTTATAATGATCAGGCTGGTTATAATGTTCAGGCTGGTTAAAATGGTCAGGCTGGTTATAATGGGCACAGTGGTCAGGCTGGTTATAATGGTCACAGTGGTCAGGCTGGTTATAATGATCACAGTGGTCAGGCTGGTTATAATGGTCACAGTGGTCAGGCTGGTTATAATGGTCAGGCTGGTTATAATGATCACAGTGGTCAGGCTGGTTATAATGGTCACAGTGGTCAGGCTGGTTATAATGGTCACAGCGGTCAGACTGGTTATAATGGTCACAGTGGTCAGGCTGGTTATAATTGTCAGGCTGGTTATAATGATCACAGCGGTCAAGCTGGTTATAATGGTCAGGCTGGTTATAATGATCACAGTGATTAGGCTGGTTATAATGGTCACAGTGGTCAGGCTGGTTATAATGGTCACAGTGGTCAGGCTGGTTATAATGACCACAGTGGTCAGGCTGGTTATAATGGTCACAGTGGTCAGGCTGGTTATAATGGTCACAGTGGTCAGACTGGTTATAATGGTCAGACTGGTTATAATGATCACAGTGATCAGACTGGTTATAATGTGGTCAGGCTGGTTATAATGATCACAGTGGTCAGGCTGGTTATAATGATCACAGTGGTCAGGCTGGTTATAATGATCACAGTGGTCAGGCTGGTTATAATGATCACAGTGGTCAGGCTGGTTATAATGGTCACAGTGGTCAGGCTGGTTATAATGGTCACAGTGGTCAGGCTGGTTATAATGGTCACAGCGGTCAGGCTGGTTATAATGATCACAGTGGTCAGGCTGGTTATAATTGTCAGGCTGGTTATAATGATCACAGTGGTCAGGCTGGTTATAATGATCACAGTGGTCAGGCTGGTTATAATGATCACAGCGGTCAGGCTGGTTATAATGATCACAGCAGTCAGGCTGGTTATAATGATCACAGTGGTCAGGCTGGTTATAATGATCACAGCGGTCAGGCTGGTTATAATGATCACAGTGGTCAGGCTGGTTATAATGGTCAGGCTGGTTATAATGATCACAGTGGTCAGGCTGGTTATAATGATCACAGCGGTCAGGCTGGTTATAATGATCACAGCGGTCAGGCTGGTTATAATGATCACAGTGGTCAGGCTGGTTATAATGGTCAGGCTGGTTATAATGATCACAGCGGTCAGGCTGGTTATAATGATCACAGTGGTCAGACTGGTTATAATGGTCAGACTGGTTATAATGATCACAGTGATCAGACTGGTTATAATCATCACAGTGGTCAGGCTGGTTATAATGATCACAGTGGTCAGGCTGGTTATAATGATCACAGTGGTCAGGCTGGTTATAATGATCACAGTGGTCAGGCTGGTTATAATGATCACAGTGGTCAGGCTGGTTATAATGGTCACAGTGGTCAGGCTGGTTATAATTATCGCAGTGGTCAGGCTGGTTATAATGATCACAGTGGTCAGGCTGGTTATAATGGTCACAGTGGTCAGGCTGGTTATAATGGTCAGACTGGTTATAATGATCACAGTGGTCAGGCTGGTTATAATGATTGCAGTGGTCAGGCTGGTTATAATGTCAGGCTGGTTATAATGATCACAGTGGTCAGGCTGGTTATAATGATCACAGTGGTCAGGCTGGTTATAATGATCACAGTGGTCAGGCTGGTTATAATGATCACAGTGGTCAGGCTGGTTATAATGGTCACAGCAGGCTGGTTATAATGATCACAGTGGTCAGGCTGGTTATAATGATCACAGTGGTCAGGCTGGTTATAATGATCACAGTGGTCAGGCTGGTTATAATGATTGCAGCGTGTCAGGCTGGTTATAATGTCACAGTGGTCAGGCTGGTTATAATGATAATGGTCAGGCTGGTTATAATGGTCTGGTTATAATGGTCACAGTGGTCAGGCTGGTTATAATGGTCAGGCTGGTTATAATGGTCACAGTGGTCAGGCTGGTTATAATGATTGCAGCGGTCAGGCTGGTTATAATGTTCAGGCTGGTTATAATGTTCAGGCTGGTTATAATGTTCAGGCTGGTTATAATGATCAGGCTGGTTATAATGTTCAGGCTGGTTATAATGGTCAGGCTGGTTATAATGGTCAGGCTGGTTATAATGGTCACAGTGGTCAGGCTGGTTATAATGGTCACAGTGGTCAGGCTGGTTATAATGGTCACAGTGGTCAGGCTGGTTATAATAACCACAGTGGTCAGGCTGGTTATAATGGTCACAGTGGTCAGGCTGGTTATAATGGTCACAGTGGTCAGACTGGTTATAATGGTCAGACTGGTTATAATGATCACAGTGATTAGTCAGGCTGGTTATAATGGTCACAGTGGTCAGGCTGGTTATAATGGTCACAGTGGTCAGGCTGGTTATAATGACCACAGTGGTCAGGCTGGTTATAATGGTCACAGTGGTCAGGCTGGTTATAATGGTCACAGTGGTCAGACTGGTTATAATGGTCAGACTGGTTATAATGATCACAGTGATCAGGCTGGTTATAATCATCACAGTGGTCAGGCTGGTTATAATGATCACAGTGGTCAGGCTGGTTATAATGATCACAGTGGTCAGGCTGGTTATAATGATCACAGTGGTCAGGCTGGTTATAATGATCACAGTGGTCAGGCTGGTTATAATGGTCACAGTGGTCAGGCTGGTTATAATTATCGCAGTGGTCAGGCTGGTTATAATGATCACAGTGGTCAGGCTGGTTATAATGGTCACAGTGGTCAGGCTGGTTATAATGATCAGACTGGTTATAATGATCACAGTGGTCAGGCTGGTTATAATGATTGCAGTGGTCAGGCTGGTTATAATGTTCAGGCTGGTTATAATGATCACAGTGGTCAGGCTGGTTATAATGATCACAGTGGTCAGGCTGGTTATAATGATCACAGTGGTCAGGCTGGTTATAATGATCACAGTGGTCAGGCTGGTTATAATGGTCACAGCGGTCAGGCTGGTTATAATGATCACAGTGGTCAGGCTGGTTATAATGATCACAGTGGTCAGGCTGGTTATAATGATCACAGTGGTCAGGCTGGTTATAATGATTGCAGCAGGCTGGTTATAATGTTCAGGCTGGTTATAATGATCACAGTGGTCAGGCTGGTTATAATGGTCACAGTGGTCAGGCTGGTTATAATGATCACAGCGGTCAGGCTGGTTATAATGATCACAGCGGTCAGGCTGGTTATAATGATCACAGTGGTCAGGCTGGTTATAATGGTCAAAGTGGTCAGGCTGGTTATAATGATCGCAGTGATCAGACTGGTTATAATGGTCAGGCTGGTTATAATGGTCACAGCGGTCAGGCTGGTTATAATGATCACAGCGGTCAGGCTGGTTATAATGATCACAGTCAGGCTGGTTATAATGATCACAGCGGTCAGGCTGGTTATAATGATCACAGTGGTCAGTCTGGTTATAATGGTCACAGTGGTCAGGCTGGTTATAATGATCACAGCGGTCAGGCTGGTTATAATGGTCACAGTGGTCAGGCTGGTTATAATGATCACAGTGATCAGACTGGTTATAATGGTCAGGCTGGTTATAATGGTCACAGCGGTCAGGCTGGTTATAATGATCACAGCGGTCAGGCTGGTTATAATGATCACAGCGGTCAGGCTGGTTATAATGATCACAGTGGTCAGTCTGGTTATAATGGTCACAGTGGTCAGGCTGGTTATAATGATCACAGCGGTCAGGCTGGTTATAATGGTCACAGTGGTCAGGCTGGTTATAATGATCGCAGTGATCAGACTGGTTATAATGGTCAGGCTGGTTATAATGGTCACAGCGGTCAGGCTGGTTATAATGATCACAGCGGTCAGGCTGGTTATAATGATCACAGCGGTCAGGCTGGTTATAATGGTCACAGTGGTCAGGCTGGTTATAATGGTCACAGTGGTCAGGCTGGTTATAATGGTCACAGCGGTCAGGCTGGTTATAATGATCACAGTGGTCAGGCTGGTTAGGTGTGCTTTAGGTAGTTTGTTAGGGAGGGGGTTAGTACAAACATGTTTGAGATAGAAACTGAAGCAGTGTGGGTGTCTGTAGGACACTGCTTCAGTTTCTATCTCACAGACATCCACACTGCTTCAGTTTCTATCTCACAGACATCCACACTGCTTCAGTTTCTATCTCACAGACATCCACACTGCTTCAGTTTCTATCTCACAGACATCCACACTGCTTCAGTTTCTATCTCACAGACCCCCACACTGCTTCAGTTTCTATCTCACAGACATCCACACTGCTTCAGTTTCTATCTCACAGACATCCACACTGCTTCAGTTTCTATCTCACAGACATCCACACTGCTTCAGTTTCTATCTCACAGACATCCACACTGCTTCAGTTTCTACAGGGCATTCAGAAAGTATTCAGACCCCTTGACTTTTTCCTCATTTTGTTACGTTACAGCCTCATTCTTAAGTGGATTCAATTGTTTTTTTCCCCTCATCAATCTACACACAATACCCCATAATGACAAAGCAAAAACTGTTTTTTTTTAAATGTTTGCAAATGTATTAAAAATGGAAATGTCACATTTACGTAACTATTCAGACCCTTTTACTCAGCACTTTGTTGAAGCACCTTTGGCAGTGATTATAGCTTTGAGTCTTCTTGGGTATGACGCTACAAGCTTGGAATACCTGTATTTGGGGAGTTTCTCCCATTCTTCTCTGCAGATCCTCTCAAGCTCTGTCAGGTTGGAGGGGGAGCGTCGCTCCACAGCTATTTTCATGTCTCTCCAGAGATGTTAGATCGGGTTCAAGTCCAATCTCTGGCTGGGCCACTCAAGGACATTCAGAGACTTGTCCCGAAGCCACTCCTGTGTTGTCTTGGCTGTGTGCTTAGGGGGCATCCCACTGATCTTGAAACATTATATAGAAAAACTTCCTTTGAATGTGCAGGAAATCCCTGCAGGTCATCCCCACCGACCCTCAGTCTACAAGGTCAAACAGAATTGTAGTATCAGTGAAAACTGACTGAAGATCAGTTAGGTAACAGAACACACATACTGCCAAAGAGACTTCCCTTATGGCCCATTCCCCATAGGTTATCATCAACATGTCACAGTGTGTATTCACATGCTCCACGGTGTTTCTACACACACAGCTAATGAAAGGGGTGGACAGCCTTTAGTCTGTTTCACTCATCCATTCAAAGGCTTTAAGGACACAGGTCTCTTCAAAGCCCCCGCCATGTTAACCCTCCTCCACCTCTGTCACCCATTGTCCGTGCAGAGACACTGGCTGACCGATGTCATTGTGATGGCACTCTGTTCCGGGGTTCTCTTTAGAATGGTGGATTGTCCAGAACATTCTGCTTGTCAGAGTCACATGGAGGATCAGCTGGGGCTCTCAGCAGTGAATCAGCTTCTGATTCAGCACCTCTCAATGTTATTGAGTTCCAGAGCTTTATAAGAGAGAGAGGAAGGAGGGAGAATCTGGGGTTTTACTGAATGGGATTTGAAGTCTTGTCTGTGTAACGAGGGCTGTGTGTAGAACAGAGGGGCTTGAGTCAGTGTTCTCTGGGTGAAGTGGAAAGAAAGGTTGTGATTGTCCACTTGGTTGGTTCACCTCTTTTGACTGAGACAGAGGGGACTCATACTGCTGGAAGTTACAACACAAACACAAAAACACATTGCGTTTCCATGGGGAAAAACACATTGCATTTCCATGGGGGGAAAACACATTGCATTTCCATGAGGAAAAAACACATTGCATTTCCATGAGGAAAAAACACATTGCATTTCCATGGAGAAAAACACATTGCATTTCCATGAGGAAAAAACCCATTGGCATTTTCATGAGGGAAAAACACATTGCATTTCCATGGAGGAAAAACACATTGCATTTCCATGGGGAAAAACACATTGCATTTCCATGGGGGAAAAACACATGGCATTTCCATGGAGAAAAACGAATTGCATTTCCATGGGGAAAAAACATTGCATTTCCATGGGGGAAAAACACATTGCATTTCCATGGGGGAAAAACACATTGCATTTCCATGGGGAAAAAACACATTGCATTTCCATGGGGAAAAACGCATTGCATTTCCATGGGGGAAAAACACATGGCATTTCCATGGGGAAAAACGCATTGCATTTCCATGGGGAAAAACACATGGCATTTCCATGAGAAAAACGAATTGCATTTCCATGAGGAAAAAAACATTGCATTTCCATGGGGAAAAACACATTGCATTTCCATGGGGAAAAACACATTGCATTTCCATGGGGAAAAAACGCATTGCATTTCCATGGAGGAAAAACGCATTGCATTTCCATGCGGAAAAACACATTGCATTTCCATGAGGAAAAAACACATTGCATTTCCATGGAGAAAAACACATTGCATTTCCATGAGGAAAAAACCCATTGGCATTTCCATGAGGGAAAAACACATTGCATTTCCATGGAGGAAAAACACATTGCATTTCCATGGGGAAAAACACATTGCATTTCCATGGGGAAAAAACACATTGCATTTCCATGGGGAAAAACACATTGCATTTCCATGGGGGAAAAACACATGGCATTTCCATGGGGAAAAACGCATTGCATTTCCATGGGGGAAAAACACATGGCATTTCCATGGAGAAAAACGAATTGCATTTCCATGAGGAAAAAAAACATTGCATTTCCATGGGGAAAAACACATTGCATTTCCATGGAGGAAAAACACATTGCATTTCCATGGGGAAAAACACATTGCATTTCCATGGGGAAAAACGCATTGCATTTCCATGGAGGAAAAACACATTGCATTTCCATGGGGAAAAACACATTGCATTTCCATGGAGGAAAAACACATTGCATTTCCATGGAGGAAAAATACATTGCATTTCCATGGGGAAAAACGCATTGCATTTCCATGGGGAAAAAACTCATTCCGCTGTGAGCTTAGGTTCCACAACACATACACACACACTCACTCACACACACACACACACACACACACACACACATTGTATTTCACTGGGGGAAAACACCTTTGATGATGATGATGTATGAAGAGGACGATGGTGATGATGATGAAGATGATGATGATGATGATGGTGGTGGTGGTGATGATGATGATGAAGATGATGATGATGATGATGATGAAGCTTTATTTGAACAACAGACACCAGTCATTGTTTTATGGGTGGTCTTTAACGAGGGTGGACAGACGGCAGACATCTTCCCACAGAAGCTCCTGTCATGGCTGACTGACTGATGATTTCTGAAGAATGAAAACGTCCTGGTGAGATGGTATTATGAGAGAGGGAGAGACAGAGACAGACAGAGAGAGGGAGAGAGAGAGACAGAGACAGACAATCAGAGGGAGAGAGACAGAGAGGTGGGAGGTGAGATGACAGAGAAGAGAAAGACAGACACAGAGAGAGAGAGACAGACAGAGAGAGGGAGAGAGAGAGAGACAGACAGAGAGAGAGAGAGACAGAGCCAGAGGGAGAGAGAGAGACAGACAGAGGGAGAGAGAGACAGACAGAGAGAGGGAGAGAGAGAGAGACAGACAGAGAGAGAGAGACAGAGGGAGAGAGAGAGAGACAGAGGGAGAGGGAGACAGAGAGAGACAGAGCCAGACAGATGGAGACAGAGAGAGACAGATAGCGACAGACAGAGACAGAGAGAGACAGATAGCGACAGACAGAGACAGAGAGAGACAGAGGGAGAGAGACAGAGAGAGAGAGAGAGACAGACAGAGGAAGAGAAAGACAGACACAGAGAGAGAGAGAGAGACAGACAGAGGGAGAGAGAGAGACAGACAGAGGGAGAGAGAGAGACAGAGGGAGAGAGAGAGACAGAGACAGACAGACAGAGGGAGAGAGAGAGACAGACAAGAGGAATGAGAGACAGAGGGAGAGAGAGAGACAGAGGGAGAGAGACAGAGAGAGAGAGAGAGACAGACAGAGGAAGAGAAAGACAGACAGAGAGAGAGAGAGAGACAGACAGAGGGAGACAGAGAGACAGACAGGGGAATGAGAGACAGAGGGAGAGAGAGAGACAGACACAGACAGACAGAGAGAGAGAGAGACAGACAGAGGAATGAGAGACAGAGGGAGAGAGAGAGAGACAGACACAGACAGACAGAGAGAGAGAGACAGAGGGAGAGAGAGAGAGCATTCATCTCTTTGTGTGTGACTGTCTCATCTTTGATGACTCCTGGAGCTCCAGGCCATTCCCTCCTCCTTTCTCCTGCTCTGTGGTTTTATTCCAGCTCCTTTTGTCTCAGCTCCTCATTACTTGTTCTGAGCTCGGTATTAACTCCTCCTCTTCCTCCTCGCCTGCTGATCAGTCACACAGCTGACCCTCCTCTGTCACTTTTACACCCACACACATTCTGCACAGATTGCTTAGAAACCTGCCATCCGTCTGATGAAATTAGGACGGAGGAATGTCTGCTAACGTTTTACTGTGGCATATTGCCATTAGAAAGGGAGGAGAGGTCTCCATTCAGGAGAATCAGGTAGAAACCCACTGACTGTACAGCTGTGTTGCCCCACGGTTACGTTGTTGAGACCAGAGAGATACAACCTGTGTGGAATGTCTTGAGTCTCAGTCTTCAACACTGCTATCTGTATTGAGCTTGGAGCCCCTTGGTCCGACCCTCCATCACTCAGACAACAACAGACCAGTCTATTACCTCTCCGTCAGCCTATCCAGGGGACGTCATTGTTTTAGGGTCACCCCAGTCCCCAAAGACGCCTGTCTGCCTCGCCCCTTTGCTACCCTCTTACCCCCTCCCCCAAACCTCCCCCCCAGGCCCTTTCTCCTCCCAGGCCCCCTCTCCAATCTCCCATAAGGGGAACAGTTGGGCCCTCTGTTCTGGGGGTGTTCAGAGCAGATTCCAGAGTGTGGGGCGTCTCTTTGTCCCCACTAGGGGGGCTTCATGAAGCTCCGTGAAGCACCATGGGGGTTCCGGAACGCCACTGTGTTCCAGAGCAGATTTCTCAATCTGGTTATTGGGTTTTCCTAAAGTCAATTTAAGCAGTTGACTTTGAAGAGCTGACCCCAGTGCCCTCGTTCCACTGAATCCTCTCACAAACACTCTCAGGCCCTTTGATCTCTTCCTTTCTCTTTACCTTCTCTGTTATTTCTGATCAATGTGTGTAACTAACAGGCCGTTTGATAGGAAATGTTTTGTATTAGAGAGTTAGAAAGGAGACGAGACAAATGTGCTTACAGCTGAGAGAGAGAGAGAGAGAGAGAGAGAGAGAGAGAGAGAGACAGACAGACATTAACCTCATTAGTAATGGTGTAGTGTGATATAATAACCTCATTAATAATGGTGTAGTGTGTTATAATAACCTCTTGTTAATAATGGTGTCGTGTGTTATAATAACCTGTAGTTAATAATGGTGTAGTGTGTTATAATAACCTCTTGTTAATAATGGTGTAGTGTGATATAATAACCTCTTGTTAATAATGGTGTATTGTGTTATAATAACCTCTTTAATAATGGTGTACTGTGACATAATAACTTGTAGACAGGGCTTTCCCATGATGGAGAACACCTGGACACAGTGTGAGGTGAGGTGGGTTAACATGTCATCGGGGCTTTACCATGATGGAGAACACCTGGAGACAGGGCTTTCCCATGATGGAGAACACCTGGAGACAGGGCTTTACCATGATGGAGAACACCTGGAGACAGGGCTTTCCCATGATGGAGAACACCTGGACACAGTGTGAGGTGAGGTGGGTTAACATGTCATCGGGGCTTTACATGATGGAGAACACCTGGAGACAGGGCTTTCCCATGATGGAGAACACCTGGAGACAGGGCTTTCCCATGATGGAGAACACCTGGAGACAGGGCTTTCCCATGATGGAGAACACCTGGACACAGTGTGAGGTGAGGTGGGTTAACATGTCATCGGGGCTTTACCATGATGGAGAACACCTGGACACAGGGCTTTACCATGATGAAGAACACCTGGAGACAGGGCTTTCCCATGATGGAGAACACCTGGAGACAGTGTGAGGTGAGGTGGGTTAACATGTCTTCAGGGCTTTACCATGATGGAGAACACCTGGAGACAGGGCGTTCCCATGATGGAGATCACCTGGAGACAGGGCTTTCCCATGATGGAGAACACCTGGACAAAGTGTGAGGTGAGGTGGGTTAACATGTCATCAGGGCTTTACCATGATGGAGAACACCTGGAGACAGGGCTTTCCCATGATGGAGAACACCTGGAGACAGGGCTTTACCATGATGGAGAACACCTGGAGACAGTGTGAGGTGAGGTGGGCTAACATGTCTTCAGGGCTTTCCCATGATGGAGAACACTTGGAGACGGCTTTCCCATGATGGAGAACACCTGGAGACAGGGCTTTACCATGATGGAGAACACCTGGAGACAGGGCTTTACCATGATGGAGAACACCTGGAGACAGGGCTTTACCATGATGGAGAACACCTGGAGACAGTGTGGGGTGAGGTGAGTTAACATGTCTTCAGGGTGGTCGTCAGAAAAGGGCTCTTCATTTGATATAACAGGCTTGTAGAATAAATACACTTTTGACTTAACATATCAAAGGGACGCAAAAGGCACTCATATCCTGGAACAACCCAGATGCAAGCAACCTCAGATCAGTGTAACAAACTACCTCTGTGAACACACAGAGCCCTGACGAACTACCTACCTATGTGAACACACAGAGATCCCTGTGAGCCCTGACTAAGTTCCTACCTCTGTGAACACACAGAGATCCCTGTGAGCCCTGACGAACTACCTACCTCTGTGAACACACAGAGATCCCTGTGAGCCCTGACTAACTACCTACCTCTGTGAACACGCAGAGATCCCTGTGAGCCCTGACTAACTACCTACCTCTGTGAACACGCAGAGATCCCTGTGAGACCTGACTAACTACCTACCTCTGTGAACACGCAGAGATCCCTGTGAGCCCTGACTAACTACCTACCTCTGTGAACACGCAGAGATCCCTGTGAGCCCTGACTAACTACCTACCTCTGTGAACACACAGAGGTCCCTGTGAGCCCTGACTAACTATCTACCTCTGTGAACACACAGATATCCCTGTGAGCCCTGACTATCCACCTACCTCTGTGAACACACAGAGCCCTGACTAAGTACCTACCTCTGTGAACACACAGAGGTCCCTGTGAGCCCTGACTAAGTACCTACCTCTGTGAACACACTGAGCCCTGACTAAGTACCTACCTCTGTGAACACACAGAGGTCCCTGTGAGCCCTGACTAACTACCTACCTCTGTGAACACACAGAGGTCCCTGTGAGCCCTGACTAAGTACCTACCTCTGTGAACACACAGAGGTCCCTGTGAGCCCTGACTAACTACCTACCTCTGTGAACACACAGAGATCCCTGTGAGCCCTGACTATCTACCTACCTCTGTGAACACACAGAGCCCTGACTAAGTACCTACCTCTGTGAACACACAGAGGTCCCTGTGAGCCCTGACTAAGTACCTACCTCTGTGAACACACAGAGATCCCTGTGAGCCCTGACTATCTACCTACCTCTGTGAACACACAGAGCCCTGACTAAGTACCTACCTCTGTGAACACACAGAGATCCCTGTGAGCCCTGACTATCTACCTACCTCTGTGAACACACAGAGCCCTGACTAACTACCTACCTCTGTGAACACACAGAGGTCCCTGTGAGCCCTGACTAAGTACCTACCTCTGTGAACACACAGAGATCCCTGTGAGCCCTGACTAACTACCTACCTCTGTGAACACACGGAGCCCTGACTTACTACCTACCTCTGTGAACACACAGAGATCCCTGTGAGCCCTGACTAACTACCTTCCTAAACAGATCCCTGACTGTTTCACATCAGTGTGTAGTCGTCACACAGCCTGCCTGTTTCCCCTGATTATAGTGGAGTTCAGCAAGGCCTGCTGCTGCCCCAGGAAGCTGCTGTAGCACGGCTCTTATTGTTTCACTGATGTTTTATAGCTGTTTATGTGGAATAGTAAAGTCCTCTGGGAGACACACACACACAACAAAGTCCTCTGGGAGACACACACACACAACCACGTCCTCTGGGAGACACACACACAGACACACAACAAAATCCACTGGGACACACACACACACACAACAAAGTCCTCTGGGAGACACACAGACACACACAACAAAGTCCTCTGGGAGACACACAGACACACACAACAAAGTCCTCTGGGGCACACACACACACACACACACACACACACACACACAGAACAAAGTCCTCTGGGAGGTATGGGTCTGACTGGGAGCCTTGTGACGGGGAAGGAGGAAGTTAGGTGTGTGTGTGTGTGTGTGGTGTGTGTGTGTGTGTGTGTGTGTGTGTGTGTGTGTGTGTGTGTGTGTGTGTGTGTGTGTGTGTGTGTCTGCCACAGCCTTCTGATGCTGGTGTTTTATAGGAGAAACGTGGAAGCCATTAGGGAGAGGTATTTCTTAACAACATTCATTACCGGTAGAGAGGCGGCAACGTCTCTGTCTTACACACTCAGAGACAGATTCAATGAGACGCCCGATCCAGGGTCTGACTGGGACCAGAAATCAGCCCAGATATTTAGAACACACAGGTCCTAGTCATTCGTGCCCTGCCCGGTGGCCAGTCCGGTGGCCAGTCCCTGCCCGGTGGCCAGTCGGTGCCCTGCCCGGTGGCCAGTCCGTGCCCGGCCCGGTGGCCAGTCCGTGCCCGGCCCGGTGGCCAGTCCGTGCCCGGCCCGGTGGCCAGTCCGTGCCCGGCCCGGTGGCCAGTCCGTGCCCGCCCGGTGGCCAGTCGGTGCCCTGCCCGGTGGCCAGTCGGTGCCCTGCCCGGTGGCCAGTCGGTGCCCTGCCCGGTGGCCAGTCCGTGCCCTGCCCGGTGGCCAGTCGGTGCCCGGCCCGATTCCTACCAACTTCAGTTGTCATGTCTGGTGTTTATTTGTTTCTGGGGTGTCTTTAAGGTTTTGGATAATCCCAAATGAAGACACGAACACTGACCTGTGGATTACAAGTGTTCTCCTTTAAAGAATAAGATGGTTGAGGGGTCAACTGGGACTGTTCCCACCATTGTTCCCACCATTGTTAACCCCTCTTTCTTTGTTTTCCTCTTCTCTCCATCTCTCTCTCTCTCTGGAAAGGGGTGTCATGGTTGGCTTGACTCTAATGGAGGAGCTCTCCTGTTCTCCTCAATCTAAGTCTTTCATTCTCCTGTCTCTCTCTCTGTGTCTCTCTCTGTGTCTCTCTCTCTCTCTGTGTCTCTCTCTCTGTGTCTCTCTCTGTCTCTCTCTGTCTCTCTCTCTGTGTCTCTGTCTCTGTCTCTCTCTCTGTCTCTCTTTGTGTCTTGTTTTACTGAAGTGTTTATTGACTGATAATAAGCATTAGTCAACCTCCAACACACCCCTCCTTCTCCAAATTCTTGCTGAGCAAATCACACACACACACACCTCTGAGAAATACTGTGACAGAGCATGAAACATGTCTCTCTCTGAGACGATCTTAGCAAGTTAGATAAACTCAACGTGGATTTATTTTTGATTTGTGTGCTTCCTTGATAATATTTTTATGAACCTTTGTGATGTAATTGAATCCCAGGTCAGATCAGAGGTACCCAGCAGCACATATTGAAAGGTATTTAACTCCACCGATCCGGAATATCTGAGGCCATCCGGTAACAGGAGTATCTATGGTAACAGGAGAATCTATGTAACAGGAGTATCTGAGACCCTATGGTAACAGGAGTATCTATGGTAACAGGAGTATCTATGGTAACAGGAGAATCTGAGGCCATCCGGTAACAGGAGTATCTATGGTAACAGGAGTATCTGAGGCCATCCGGTAACAGGAGTATCTATGTAACAGGAGTATCTGAGACCCTATGGTAACATGAGTATCTATGCTAACAGGAGTATCTATGTAACAGGAGTATCTGAGACCCTTATGGTAACATGAGTATCTATGCTAACAGGAGTATATATGGTAACAGGAGTATCTGAGACCCTATGGTAACATGAGTATCTATGGTAACAGGAGTATCTATGGTAACAGGAGTATCTGAGACCCTATGGTAACATGAGTATCTATGGTAACAGGAGTATATATGGTAACAGGAGAATCTGAGACCCTACTGTAACAGGAGTATCTATGGTAACAGGAGTATCTGAGACCCTATGGTAACATGAGTATCTATGGTAACAGGAGTATCTGAGACCCTATGGTAACAGGAGTATCTATGGTAACAGGAGTATCTATGGTAACAGGAGTATCTGAGACACAATGGTAGCATGAGTATCTATGGTAACAGGAGTATATATGGTAACAGGAGAATCTGAGACCCTACTGTAACAGGAGTATCTATGGTAACGGAAGAATCTGAGACCCTACTGTAACAGGAGTATCTATGGTAACAGGAGTATCTGAGACCCTATGGTAACATGAGTATCTATGGTAACAGGAGTATATATGGTAACAGGAGAATCTGAGACCCTACTGTAACAGGAGTATCTATGGTAACAGGAGTATCTTAGTCCCTATGTTAAGAGGAGTATCTATTGTAACAGGAGTATTTTAGGCTCTATGGTAACATGAGTATCTATGGTAACAGGAGTATCTGAGACCCCATGGTAAAATGAGTATATATTGTAATAGGAATATCTGAGGCCCCATGTTAACAGGAGAATCTATGGTAACAAGAGTATCTGAGACCCTATGGTAACAGGAGTATCTATGGTAACATGAGTATCTTAGACCCTAT
>NW_027013188.1:0-16914 GCF_036934945.1 Oncorhynchus masou masou | reverse complement strand
AGAGATACCT
Organism: Oncorhynchus masou masou; assembly: GCF_036934945.1. Lineage (NCBI taxonomy): Eukaryota > Metazoa > Chordata > Actinopteri > Salmoniformes > Salmonidae > Oncorhynchus > Oncorhynchus masou. Next base: position 16,904 of record NW_027013188.1, on the reverse strand, counting down.
AATATCCAGCCTGGCTTATAAAACACTCACAGATACACAGAGAGAGAGATAACCTGCACATCCAGCCTGGCTTATAAAACACTCACGGATACACAGAGAGAGAGATACCTAATATCCAGCCTGGCTTATAAAACACTCACAGATACACAGAGAGAGAGATACCTAATATCAGCCTGGCTTATAAAACACTCACAGATACACAGATAGAGAGATACCTAATATCCAGCCTGGCTTATAAAACACTCACAGATACACAGATAGAGATACCTAATATCATGCAAACTATAAAAACACTCAGATACACAGATAGAGATACCTAATATCAGCCTTGCTTATAAAACACTCACAGATACACAGAGAGAGAGATACCCAATACCCAGCCTGGCTTATAAAACACTCACAGATACACAGATAGAGAGAGATACCTAATATCCAGGCATGCTTCTCATTTCTCACAGATACACAGAGAGAGATACCTAATATCAGCCCTGCTTACAGAGCACGGAGTCAAGCGATACTAGAACACCTACTTCAGTCCTGGTGTCAAGCCCTGCCGCAGTTGGTCCCTCTCCTTGTTCAAAGCGGTGTTCGGGCACCCGGTGTTGGGGTGGTGTTCGGGGCGGTTTCGGGCGGTGTTGGTCCCTCTCCTTGTTCGGCGGTGTTCGGTGGTGTTCGGGTGGTGTTCGGCGGTGTTCGGGGGTGTTCCGCGGTGTTCGGGGTGGTGTTCGGCGGTGTTCGGGCGGTGTTCGGGTGGTGTTCGGCGGTGTCGGCGGTGTTCGGGCGGTGTTCGGGCGGTGTTCGGCGGTGTTCGGGCGGTGTGTTCGGGGCGGTGTTCGGCGGTGTTCGGGTGGGCCGGGCGGTGTCGGGCGGTGTTGGGTGGTGTTCGGGCGGTGTTCGGGTGGTGTTCGGGCGGTGTTCGGGGGTGGTTGGGTGGTGGCGGTGTTCGGGGGTGTTTCGGGCGGTGTTCGGGCGGTGTTCGGGCGGTTAGGTGGTGGTCGGGGCGGTGTTCGGGCGGCGTTCAGCGGTGTTCGGGTGGTGTTCGGGCGGTGTTCGGGCGGGCGGTGTTCGGGGTGTTCGGGTGTTCGGGCGGTGTTCGGGCGGTGTTCGGGCGGTGTTCGGCGGTGTTCGGGTGGTGGTCGGGCGGTGTTCGGGGGGTGGTTGCGTGGTGTTCGGCGGTGTTCGGGGGGTGGTTGGGCGGTGTTCGGGCGGTGTTCGGCGGTTGACGTCATCAGTTTTCTTGCCGCCGCCGATCCACTTTTCATTTTCCATTTGTTTTGTCTTCATTGTACACACCTGGTTTCCATTCCATAATCATATGTTCCTTATTTAACCCTGTGGTTCCCCCCTGGTTTTGTGCGTGTTTGTTCATTGTAAGTTGGTCTGTATTTGTGAGCTTGATTATTTTCCTTCTTGGAATATTTGTTGTTTTGAGTAAAGTTAGGTGAATTACTCATCTCTGTATGCTGTGCCTGACTCTGCCTTACCTGCTACACCTAGACGCCTTACACCTGGCTATGAACCCAGCATGGACAGTACACCTAATTCAACAAGTCAAGGGCTCCATGAACGACTCAATCAGTTGAATAATGTGTGTTGCAGTGGAGGCTGCTGAGGGGAGGACAGCTCATAATAACGTCTGAACGGGTGAATGGAATGGCATCAACCCATGTGTTTGATACCATTCTACCTATTCCGCTCCCAGCCGCTACCACGAGCCCGTCCTCCCCAACTAAGTTGCCACCCAACCTCCTGTGGTGTGTTGGTACTGGGCTGGATCAAAAGCCTGCACAACCCTGTGTCTCTCTAGGACCAGGACTGAAGAACACGGTCTCAGAAGGAGTTCTAGTAGCTCTGTATCTCTGATTCTCTGCTCTGGACTGGATATCTCTCTACCTGTGTATCTCATTCAGGCTCCTCACAGCAGACGTGAAGCAGCCTCATCAGTCAGGTCAGATAGCAGGAGTCTGCTGAGGGACAGTAACACTGCCCTGAGAGAACGGACATGTGTGTGCAGAAAGCGCGTAAGAACGCACGCCACACAGAGTCGCCACGACCAACTAGTCCTGTTTCTTCACTACGTGTCAACTCACCGTTGCGTTTAGACACAGGGCTGTGATTCAAACAGAAAGTAAACGTCTGCTTGCTTTTCACTGCTTTCACTGCGTTCAAATGTGATCTTTATTCAGCGATATAGTCAGGAACAACGTGTGATGTCACAGTTGCATTAAGGGAGGGCTCTGTGAGTGGGTGTGACTTAGCTTCTGTCCGGGGGTTGCTTAGCTCCCTAAATGTGATCTTTATTGAAGCTACAGCAACAATGTTCCATCTCACAGTTGCTTTAAGACACAGGGCTGTTACTTACCTTCTGTCCGGGGTTGATGTAGGCATTAACGTGTTTGAGGACAGGCTTCAGAAGGGGGTCATAACTGGACACACAGATCCTGGATCTTTATCTCTCCGTGCTGGGGCCAGTCCCCGGGGACCTGGGTGGTATCTGGAAAGAACACATATAGTCAACCATTAACAAAACATGAATGAGTTGTGTAATTATATACTGTGATCACACACAATAACTAGGATTAGCAGTTTTTCCTTGACAGGAACAGAAATACTCTAGGCCCTAGTTATAGCCTACAGCACAATAACACATACAGTAGCTAAATCCAGGACAGTCATACAGTAGAACATCCAGGACATCCAGTCATACAGTAGAACATCCAGGACAGTCATATTTTTTATTTTTTATTTTACCTTTATTTAATCAGACATCCAGGACAGTCATGGGTTAGCTGCCTGTTCAGGGGCAGAACGAGGACAGTCATACAGTTCTGGTTACATCCAGGCTACCCTGCCGCCCCTGCTGACAGTCATACAGTAGGACATCCAGGACATCCTACATCCCGGACAGTACAGGGACATCCAGGACAGTCATACAGTAGGACAGTCATACAGTAGGACAGTCATACAGTAGGACATCCCAGACAGTCATACAGTAGTACATCCCGGACAGTCATACAGTATGACATCCAGGACAGTCATACAGTAGGACAGTCATACAGTAGGACATCCAGGACAGTCATACAGTAGGACATCCAGGACAGTCATACAGTAGGACATCCAGGACAGTCATACAGTAGAACATCCAGGACAGTCCTACAGTATGACATCCAGGACAGTCATACAGTAGGACAGTCACACAGTAGGACATCCCGGACAGTCTATACAGTAGTACATCCCGGACAGTCATACAGTAGGACATCCAGGACAGTCATACAGTAGGACAGTCACACAGTAGGACATCCCGGACAGTCATACAGTAGTACATCCCGGACAGTCATACAGTAGGACAGTCATACAGTAGGACAGTCACACAGTAGGACATCCCGGACAGTCATACAGTAGGACATCCCGGACAGTCATACAGTAGTACATCCCGGACAGTCATACAGTAGGACATCCAGGACAGTCATACAGTAGGACAGTCATACAGTAGGACATCCAGGACAGTCATACAGTAGTGAATTTGGGGACAGTCACACAACTGACGATGCAGTAAACAGAGGTCTCTTTGTCAAAAGTGGTGCCCTAAGTGCTACTCAGGACCACTCTTCCTTCTGTGACCAGGCTCTGGTCTGTTTAGACTGCAGCATTTGGCTTCTTCAAAAGTACTGTTTTACTGCTAAAACCCTGCATGCAGTCCTTAAAATAAGGGTTGGTGGTTTTCTCCTCATGACTTAAGGGCTGCGAACGGATGCAGAGGAAACAAAATAACTAAATGAATCAAAGGGAAGGATGATAAAACAGGGCAAGATGACAGCTCGTTGCTTGGACAAGATCCACTTATTATCGTTCTATTGCTATCAGGGCCAAACTTTCCATTACGTCACAGTGTAGGAGGACAGCCCACTCTGGCAGGAGTTCTTGACCACAGGACTCTAGCAGGGCCACGGCTCTAGAGATGTGGGACTCTCTCCTCCCTCCCATCCATCTCTTCCTCCTCCAAGCTCTCCTCCCTCTCCTCCTCCTCTCCCTCTCCTTTCAATCCCACCTCCTCGTTGTTCCACAAGAACTCGCTCTCTCCTGCTCCTCCCTTATTTCTAGTCCTCTTATCTTCCTCCCCCAAGAGACATGACCCCCTTCTCTTATTTTTTTAACATTGCCATGGCAACAGCACATCACTTAAACTTCGATGCTGCTTTGGAAGGAGACCCGTAACGGGACTATTGTAAACTCCACAGAGACACACTAGAGAAATGATGTTGGAATTCGGGAGGAGAAACACTGTGTCAGGTCGTCCTGCTCCACACTGTAAACCTAAAGACATTACCATACTGTCAGATTGTTGCCCTGTGCGGTTGACTGTTCTACTGCCATGGATTTTTAAATATAGTCCTATAGATGTCTCGAAGCCTAGACTATGTTGAGCCATCCTCGCTGTTACATGTTGGAGAAGACATTTGATAAATGGAAGCTTCAATCAGTGCTTACCTTTTTAAATGTATTTTTATTTAACGAGGCAAGTCAGTAAAGAACAAATTCTTATTTATAATGACGGCCTAGGAACAGTGGGTTAACTGCCTTGTTCAGGGGGAGAACGACAGATTTTTACCTTGACAACTCAGGGATTTGATCTTCTTAACCTTTCGGTTACTAGTCCAACACTCTAACCATTAGGCTACCTTCATCTGTATATAGCCTGCCCCTTTACTAAAGACTTCATCTGTATATAGCCACCTGTTGTATTCGCCATTGACAAATTATTTTACTGCTGCTCTTTAATTATTTTGTACTTTTATTTCCTATTTTTGTTCTATTGGTGTGTTTCATTCTTTATTCTATTGAATAACTCTGTTCTATTGTTGGTTATGGGCTTGTAAGTAAACATTTCAAGTGTGTTTCAACACCTGTTGTATTCCATTACTCTGTTCTATTGACTGTGTGTTTCAGCAGGATTCCATTACCCTGTGACAAATGCAATTGTGGTTCATTTGATTTGATCTCGGAACACAGAACCAAATTGTGCAGCACACTGGCCAGCCATTACAGTCTGTCATATTACCCTGGTGAGTGCTTTGACTGTTGAACATCTATGGATTTTACTCTGTTCTATTGACTGTGTGAGGGACTTTCTGAAATAGCGTGAGCAGAGATGATGATCATATTTTGAACTGTGTGTTGTCAGATTCCATTACCCTGTTCTATTGACTGTGTGTTTTCCATTACTCTGTTCAGACTGTGTGTTTCAGCAGGAATTCCATTACCCTGTTCTATTGACTGTGTGTTTCAGACTGTGTGTTTCAGCAGATTCCATTACTCTGTTCTATTGTGTTTCACTGTTCTATTGTGTTGTTTCAGCAGGATTCCATTACTCTGTTCTATTGACTGTGTGTTTCAGAGGATTCCATTACTCTGTTCTATTGACTGTGTGTTTCAGCAGGATTCCATTACTCTGTTCTATTGACTGTGTTTCAGCAGGATTCCATTACTCTGTTCTATTGACTGTGTGTTTCAGCAGGATTCCATTACTCTGTTCTATTGACTGTGTGTTTCAGCAGGATTCCATTACTCTGTTCTATTGACTGTGTGTTTCAGCAGGATTCCATTACTCTGTTCTATTGACTGTGTTTCAGCAGGATTCCATTACTCTGTTCTATTGACTGTGTTTCAGCAGGATTCCATTACTCTGTTCTATTGACTGTGTGTTTCAGCAGGATTCCATTACTCTGTTCTATTGACTGTGTGTTTCAGCAGGATTCCATTATCTGTTCTATTGACATTACTCTGTTCTATTGACTGTGTTTCAGCAGGATTCCATTACTCTGTTCTATTGACTGTGTGTTTCAGCAGGATTCCATTACTCTGTTCTATTGACTGTGTGTTTCAGCAGGATTCCATTACTCTGTTCTATTGACTGTGTTTCAGTTCCATTACAGCTGTGTGTTTCAGGATTCCATTACCCTCTGTTCTATTGACTGTGTGTTTCAGCAGGATTCCATTACAGGATTCCTGTTCTATTGACTGTGTGTTTCAGCAGGATTCCATTACTCTGTTCTATTGACTGTGTGTTTCAGCAGGATTCCATTACTCTGTTCTATTGACTGTGTGTTTCAGCAGGATTCCATTACTCTGTTCTATTGACTGTGTGTTTCAGCAGGATTCCATTACTCTGTTCTATTGACTGTGTGTTTCAGCAGGATTCCATTACTCTGTTCTATTGACTGTGTGTTTCAGCAGGATTCCATTACTCTGTTCTATTGACTGTGTGTTTCAGCAGGATTCCATTACTCTGTTCTATTGACTGTGTGTTTCAGCAGGATTCCATTACTCTGTTCTATTGACTGTGTGTTTCAGCAGGATTCCATTACCTGTTCTATTGACTGTGTGTTTTCAGCAGGATTCCATTACTCTGTTCTATTGACTGTGTGTTTCAGCAGGATTCCATTACCCTGTTCTATTGACTGTTCTATTCCATTACTCTGTTCTATTGACTGTGTGTTTCAGCAGGATTCCATTCTGTTCATTGACTGTGTGTTTGTTCCATTACTCTGTTCTATTGACTGTGTGTTTCCAGCAGGATGTTCCATTACTCTGTTCATTACTGTGTTTTCCAGGATTCATTACTCTGTTCTATTGACTGTGTGTTTCAGCAGGATTCCATTACTCTGTTCTATTGACTGTGTGTTTCAGATTCCATTACTCTGTTCTATTGACTGTGTGTTTCAGCAGGATACCATTACTCTGTTCTATTGACTGTGTTTCAGCAGGAATCCATTACTCTGTTCTATTGACTGTGTTTCAGCAGGATTCCATTACTCTGTTCTATTGACTGTGTGTTATTAAACCACATCTTGTGTGTGCACTGTCCAGCTTCTGTCACAAGAGACTCCAGGGTATTGAGAAGCAGCATTTGGTGTGGGAGTGTGTTTAGTTTACCCATGGAGCCTTCGTAGTTCTCAGACTCTGTACTCAGGAAGCTGTTGACCTTCTTGACAGCAGCCATCTGGACCTCTAAGTCAGCCAGGTTCCTCACCACCCAGTTCAGGTAGTTGGTCACCTGGGTAACGGGAGGTAAACACAATATATATTTAATCCATGTTCTATGAAGTGTCCTTACTAGGTATAGAAATAATACTACTATTAATAATACTATTCATTATAATCATTCTTATTATTATTATTGTAATATGTCTGAGTGGGAGTCTTTTTTTCCCATTGCCTTGGACAATATGAGGAAAACCAAAGGAATTTAATGGTTGAGAAGAATACATAAAAGGCTGATCAGTCAGAAGAGAAAGCTATGGAGAAGAGACGTGGAAGGACCATAAGCCTACAGAAAACAATACTGTGGTATACAGTACAGTACAATACAGTACAAACAAAGATGAATGCTGAGGACAATACAGCTTCTATTGTTTCACATCTTCTGGCAGTGGGAGAGGAAGGACTGGCAACAACACTCCTCTCATTAATGTGCCTGATGCAGTCCTTCTCTGTACAGTTCCATTAATGTGCCTGATGCAGTCCTTCTCTGTACAGTTCCATTAATGTGCCTGATGCAGTCCTTCTCTGTACAGTTCCATTAATGTGCCTGATGCAGTCCTTCTCTGTACAGTTCCATTAATGTGCCTGATGCAGTCCTTCTCTGTACAGTTCCATTAATGTGTCTGATGCAGTCCTTCTCTGTACAGTTCCATTAATGTGCCTGCTGCATCCTTCTCTGTACAGTTCCATTAATGTGTCTGATGCTCTTCTCTGTACAGTTCCATTAATGTGCCTGATGCAGTCCTTCTCATTCCATTAATGTGCCTGATGCAGTCCTTCTCTGCAGTTCCATTAATGTGCCTGCTGCAGTACAGTTCCATTAATGTGTCTGATGCAGTGATTCCATTAATGTGTCAGTCCTTCTCTGTACAGTTCCATTAATGTGCCTGATGCAGTCCTTCTCTGTACAGTTCCATTAATGTGTCTGATTCCATTAATGTGCCTGATGTCCTTCTCTGTACAGTTCCATTAATGTGTCTGATGCAGATCCTTCTCTGTACAGTTCCATTAATGTGCCTGATGCAGTCCTTCTCTGTACAGTTCCATTAATGTGCCTGATGCAGTCCTTCTCTGTACAGTTCCATTAATGTGCCTGCTCCTTCTCTGTACAGTTCCATTAATGTGTCTCTCCTTCTCTGTACAGTTCCATTAATTGTGCCTCCTTCTCTGTACAGTTCCATTAATGTGTCTGAGTCCTTCTCTGTACAGTTCCATTAATGTTCCATGCAGTCCTTCTCTGTACAGTTCCATTAATGTGCCTGATGCAGTCCTTCTCTGTACAGTTCCATTAATGTGCCCTGATGCAGTCCTTCTCTGTACAGTTCCATTAATGTGCCTGATGCAGTCCTTCTCTGTACAGTTCCATTAATGTGCCTGCTGCAGTCCTTCTCTGTACAGTTCCATTAATGTGCCTGATGCAGTCCTTCTCTGTACAGTTCCATTAATGTGCCTGATGCAGTCCTTCCATTATTAATGTGTCTGCTGCAGTCCTTCTCTGTACAGTTCCATTAATGTGCCTGATGCAGTCCTTAATGTGTCTCTGTACAGTTCCATTAATGTTCTACTCCCTTCTCTGAATATTAATGTGCCTGATGCAGTCCTTCTCTGTACAGTTCCATTAATGTGCCTGCTGCACTTGCAGTGTGCCTTGACATTCCATTAATGTATGCAATTCCAAAACTACAATTAATGTGTCTGATGATCCAGTTCCATTAATGTGAATCCTTCTCTGTACAGTTCCATTAATGGCTTGTTATTAAAAAAATTCCATTAATGTGCCTGATTCCTTCTCTGAGTTCCATTAATGTCTGATGCAGTCCTTCTCTGTACAGATCCTGTATTCCATTAATGTTGTTTCTGTTCTGTGCCTGATGGTATATTCCTGCTATGTTTCCATTAATGTGACATTGGGGATGCAGTCCTTCTCTGTTTCCATTAATGTGTCACGGCTTCCATTAATGCAACAGTAGTTCCTCCTTCCTTGTTCCATTAATGTGCGATGCGTCCTTCGTACAGTTCCATTAATGTGTCTGGCGTCTTCTCTGACTAACCTTCACCGATCCTTTTTTCCTTTTCTTGTTGGTTTTCTCCAGGTTAAGGGCTTGTTTTTTTCACACCTGGTTTCATTTGCCTTCATTTCTCTCCTTGTGTGTGTATAATTCCCCATTTCTGTTGCCTGCCTAGGTTTGTGGGGGGATTATTCGTGTGATGTTGCTCGTTAAGGTTGTGCCTATTCTGTTTTCACGTATTAAACCAAGTGTGTATATATTTAGGAGCGTTGTTTTTCCCTCCTTCCGTGAATAACTGGTGTCTTGGTTGTCGAGGGCGTTTGTTTTTTGGTATTGTTCCTGACCTGTATGTTTGTGGACTTGCCCATTAAATAACACATCTCGGACATCTCTGCTCTCCTGCGCCTGACTCCTTTACCTACCTCTACACACAAACGTGCAACACGTTGACTCACCGTAGGCGTAGGTCAGGCCTAACCCCACCATGCTAGAGGGGAAGGTTCTTGCCAGAGCTCCATATTGAGGCTACTGCTGCTGTTAACACAATGACAGCACCCAGGTAGTCCTGAGAGAGAAGGAGAGTCAGATAAGATAGTTAGAGGGAGAGAGAGAATTTGAAGTTGTGAATTCAACACAGCATTTTGCTCTAATCTCAAAAAGTAATTTCTTCTAATTTTGCAGCTCGTTGTGATAAGAAACAAGGGAGTATTGTGTTGAATACTCCGTAAGATACTATTAGTATTACAATAGTCCCATATCTTATTAATAATGTCATGGTTGAATCATAGGCATTAATGTTATCTCACCGTTCTGACCTCCAACCAGCGGTTGGCAGCAGAGAGGAACAGGTAGGCTGTGTTGTTGGTATCTGTCAGCTCCAGCATCTTCTGCTTGAATCGAGATTCATGTCTGAAGAATAAATGGAAAATAAATATAGCTAATACCTACCAGATTATTTCCCATGTGACCAAGTTTGAACCCGGCGTCTAGAAGGTGTTCTTCCGCACGTCTCCTGGTCCCAGTCCTGGTTATGGTTCATAGAACCACCTCCGTTAGACAAACACTGAAGTGGGATTGTTTCAGGACTGGACTAACGTGCCTGATGATGTGAGTTGGATCATGGCTGCTACATCGCTAAGTGACATCTAACATTGGACCAAGAGAGAAAGAGAGAAGCCACGGTGCTGCCAAGATGAGGAAGTCTTCAGGGAGGAAGAGGCTGTCTGAGGGGTAGTAACCGTGAGAGCTGTTTAATGTTGGATTACCACGATTCTGAAGAAAAGGGGGAATGTTCGTGAACTGTTTAGAGGGGATTCATGTAATTCTGGATCAAGAGAAAGATTTGGGTTTGTGATATCCTCCTTCCTCCATGAATGAATGGTTCTGGATGGGTTGGAAGACTTCTAGATGGGATTCAAGTTGTTCACACTAATATTACATATACGCAAAGGAATTAACCACCAGTGTCAACAAATCCACCACTTTGTTTCAAGTTTCGGATCGCTAAGTACAGTGTTACTGCCTTCCTAAAACCTATAAGTGCTTCTTCAGTATGTTGTGTAATGATGCTCTGGGCAAAATTTCCACTCTGTCACACGTGTGTGTGTGTGTGTGTGTGTGCCTGTGTGTGTGCCTGTGTGTGTGCCTGCATGTGTGTGTATGGTGCACTGGCCTGAATGCTCGGATGGTGGTGAGTCCCTCTGCAGTCTCAGAGAAGTGGCAGAGCAGAGGAAGCTGGGTGGAGTCATCTAAGTCCTGAAGGTCCCTGAGAAAAATGAAGAAAAGTCTGGACAATGTGGAAACAGAGACGAAAAGCATAGTATAACACAATGACAGCACCCAGTTAGTCCTGATAGAGAGAGACAGATAAGATAATTAGAGGGAGAGAGAGAGAATTTGAAGTTGTGATGCTGTTGTGATACTGTAAAAGGAAACTACATTGAGCTGAAATGGACCAGGTCAGCCCAGTGAACTCACTTTGAGGCGACCCGGAAGTACTTCTGTATAAAGTAGAAGGACACAGCCAGAGGAATCAGAGCGATGAGGAAGCTTGGGGTGACAAACGCTATGACCCCGATGGCTGACAGGCAGAGCAGAGTGGAGCGGGTCAAAGACTCCAGGGTAGGAGGGATGTGCTGGAGAAAGGGGGATAGAGAGAGAGGGGGGAGGGGGGGATAGAGGGAGAGGGGAGAGGGGGAGAGAGAGAGGGGGGATAGAGAGGGGGGGGGGGAGAGAGAGAGGGGGCGGGGGGGAGAGGGATAGAGAGAGGGGGGAGAGAGAGGGGGGGGGATAGAGAGAGAGAGGGGGGATAGAGAGGGGGAAGGGGGAGAGAGAGAGGGGAAGAGGGGGGATAGAGAGAGAGAGGGGGAGAGAGAGAGAGAGGGGGGGAGAGAGAGAGAGAGAGGGGGAGAGAGAGGGGGATAGAGAGAGAGAGGGGGATAGAGAGGAGAGAGATAGAGAGGGGATAGAGAGAGAGGGGGGGATAGAGAGAGAGAGAGAGGGAGAGGGGGATAGAGAGAGAGAGATAGAGAGAGAGAGGGGGATAGAGGGGGATAGAGAGAGAGGGAGGATAGAGAGATAAGAGAGGGGGAATAGAGAGAGAGGGGGGATAGAGAGAGAGAGAGAGAGAGGGATAGAGAGAATAGAGAGGGGGATAGAGAGAGAGAGGGGGATAGAGAGAGAGAGAGAGGAGAGAGAGAGAGAGAGGGGGATAGAGAGAGAGAGGGGGATAGAGAGAGAGGGGATAGAGAGAGAGAGAGAGAGAGGGGGATAGAGAGAGAGCGAGAGAGAGAGAGAGGGGGGGATAGAGAGAGAGAGAGAGAGAGGGATAGAGAGAGAGAAGAGAGAGGGGGGGATAGAGAGAGAGAGGAGAGAGGGGGATAGAGAGAGAGAGAGAGAGGGGAGAGAGAGAGAGAGAGAGGGATAGAGAGAGAGAGAGAGAGGGGGATAGAGAGAGAGGGGGGATAAAGAGAGAGAGAGAGAGAGAGAGAGAGATAGGGATAGAGAGAGAGGGGGAGGGGGAATAGAGAGAGAGAGAGAGAGGGGGAGAGAGAGAGAGGGGGATAGAAAGAGAGAGAGAGGGAGAGAGGGATAGAGAGAGAGGGGGAATAGAGAGAGAGGGGGATAGAGAGAGAGAGAGAGAGAGGGGGATAGAAAGGGATAGAAAGAGAGAGAGAGAGAGAGAGGGGGGGATAGAGAGAGAGAGAGAGAGAGAGAGGGGGATAGAGAGAGAGAGGGGGGGGATAGAGAGAGAGGGGGATAGAGAGAGAGAGAGAGGGGGATAGAGAGAGAGAGAGAGAGGGATAGAGAGAGAGAGAGAGAGGGGGATAGAGAGGGAGAGAGAGGGGGATAGAGAGATAGAGAGGGGGATAGAGAGGGGAGAGAGAGAGAGAGAGAGAGAGAGAGAGAGAGGGATAGAGAGAGAGAGGGGGAATAGAGAGAGAGGGGGATAGAGAGAGAGAGAGGAGGGGGATAGAAAGAGAGAGGGGGGGATAGAGAGAGAGAGAGAGAGGGGGGATAGAGGAGACAGATAGAGAGGAGGGATAGAGAGAGAGGGGGGGAGATAGAGAGAGAGAGAGAGAGAGAGAGAGGGGGGGGATAGAGAGAGAGAGAGAGAGGGGGGATAGAGAGAGAGAGAGAGAGAGAGAGAGAGAGGGGGATAGAGAGAGAGAGGGGGGGACAGAGAGAGAGAGAGGGGGATGAGAGAGAGAGAGGGGGGGAGATAGTATCATGTCAGTGCTACGTTTCTGACCTACGCTCTGGACCTCAATGTCGTCCTCTTTAACGATCTGAGGTCACCTGAGGGACGTAATATAATGACGTGGGACATTGACTCATCTCAACAATGGACTAATTCTGACGCCTGCAAATGACTGGCAAACTGTTAATATTTGTGTGAGCTGTAATCTCAAGGCCACTCAGGGCAAAGCCCAGCTGGAGAGCAGCACTGAGTCTGTCCAATCACACCATGGCCAAAGACAGATCCTTCATCAGACAGCTTCATGAGTAGAGGATTCCCACAGTACTCATTTAACATTTAAATCTTTGGCATTTGGTGGTTGCTCTTATCCAGAGCGACTTACAGGAGAAACTAAGGTTTAGTGCCTCACTCATTGGCACATCGACAGATTGTTCATCTAGTCGGCTGTGGATTTGAACCAGCGACAACTTGGTTACTGTCCCAACACTCTTAACCACTAGGGGACTTTACCCTAATACCCCTGACTGATATAAGTCAACAGATCAATCTACTGAGGGTGAACATCCTTTTCAGAATCACCTGATCTATGATGTTGGTGTCAGCTGAGAAACGGTTCAGGATCTGGCCCAAGGGGGTCACGTCAAAGAATCTGAGAAGAGATTCAAAATATACATTATTTAAAATATTAGTCTGAAAAAAATATATAAAATGTGACTTAAAAAAAAAAAGATTAATAAATTATTCAACACGTTTTTTTCTGGTTCAACTATTCAGTTCCCTTCTATTTCAACACGGATGAAGTCATAAAGAGTATAAGAATCTGTTGGTGAGGTGTGTTGTGGGTACCTGATAGGTGAGGTGTGTTGTGGGTACCTGATAGGTGAGGTGTGTCGTGGGTACCTGATAGGTGAGGTGTGTTGTGGGTACCTGATAGGTGAGTGAGGTGTGTGAGGTGTGTGGGTACCTGATGGGTGAGGTGTGTCGTGGGTACCTGATAGGTGAGGTGTGTCGTGGGTACCTGATAGGTGAGGTGTGTTGTGGGTACCTGATAGGTGAGATGGGTGAGGTGTGTTGTGGTACCTGATAGTGAGGTGTTGTGGGTACCTGATAGGTGAGGTGTGTTGTGGGTATCTGATGGGTGAGGTGTGTTGTGGGTACCTGATAGTGTGAGGTGTGTTGTGGGTATCTGATGGTGTGAGGGTGAGGTGTGTGTGGGTACCTGATGGTGAGTTGTGTTGTGGGTACCTGATGGGTGTGTCTGGGTACCTGATGAGGTGATCTGATGGGTGAGGTGTGTCGTGGGTACCTGATAGGTGAGGTGTGTTGTGGGTACCTGATAGGTGAGTTGTGTTGTGGGTACCTGATGGGTGAGGTGTGTCGTGGGTACCTGACAGGTGAGGTGTGTCATGGGTACCTGACAGGTGAGGTGTGTTGTGGGTACCTGATGGGTGAGGTGTGTCGATAGGTGGTGTGTCATGTACCTGATAGGTGAGGTGTGTCGTGGGTACCTGATAGGTGAGGTGTGTTGTGGGTACCTGATGGGTGAGGTGTGTCGTGGGTACCTGATAGGGTGAGGTGTGTTGTGGGTACCTGATAGGTGAGTTGTGTTGTGGGTACCTGATGTGTGAGGTGTGTCGTGGGTACCTGATAGGTGAGGTGTGTCGTGGGTACCTGATAGGTGAGGTGTGTTGTGGGTACTGATGGGTGAGGTGTGTCGTGGGTACCTGATAGGTGAATGTGTTGTGGGTACCTGATAGGTGAAGGTGTGTGTCGTGGGTACCTGATAGGTGAGGTGTGTTGTGGGTACCTGATAGGTGAGGTGTCGTGGGTACCTGATGGGTGTGTTGTGGTTACTTGATAGGTGAGTGTGTCGTGGGTACCTGATGGGTGAGGTGAGATGGGTGTGTGTCGTGGGTACCTGATAGGTGAGGGTGTGTTGATAGGTGGGTACCTGATGGGTGAGGTGTGTCGTGGGTACCTGATAGGTGAGGTGTGTCATGGGTACCTGACAGGTGACCTGATAGGTGAGGTGTGTCGTGGGTATCTGATGGGTGAGGTGTGTTGTGGGTGGGTACCTGATAGGTGAGGTGTGTTGTGGGTACCTGATAGGTGAGGTGTGTTGTGGGTACCTGATAGGTGAGGTGTGTCGTGGGTACCTGATAGGTGAGGTGTGTCGTGGGTATCTGATAGGTGAGGTGTGTTGTGGGTACTTGATAGGTGAGGTGTGTTGTGGGTACCTGATAGGTGGTGTGTCATGGGTACCTGATAGGTGAGGTGTGTTGTGGGTACCTGATGGGTGAGGTGTGTTGTGGGTACTTGATAGGTGAGGTGGTATCTGATGGGTGAGGTGTGTCGTGGGTACCTGATAGGTGAGGTGTGTTGTGGGTACCTGATGGGTGAGGTGTGTCGGTAGATTTTCCTGATGGTGACCCTGACAGGTGAAGGTGTGTCGTGGTATAGGTGAAAGGGTGTGTAGAGTGGGTGCCTGATAGGTGAGGTGTGTTGTGGGTACCTGATAGGTGTGAGGTGTGTGTCGTGGGTATCTGATGGGTGAGGGTGTGTTGTGGGTACCTGATAGGTGAGGTGTGTCGTGGGTACCTGATAGGTGAGGTGTGTCGTGGGTACCTGATAGGTGAGGTGTGTTGTGGGTACCTGATAGGTGAGGTGTGTTGTGGGTACCTGATAGGTGAGGTGTGTTGTGGGTACCTGATAGGTGGTGTGTCATGGGTACCTGATAGGTGAGGTGTGTCGTGGGTGGGGTACCTGATAGGTGAGGTGTTGTGGGTACCTGATAGGTGGTGTGTCATGGGTACCTGATAGGTGAGGTGTGTTGTGGGTATCTGATGGGTGAGGTGTGTCGTGGGTACCTGATGGTGAGGTGTGTTGTGGGTACCTGATAGGTGAGGTGTGTCGTGGGTACCTGATAGGTGAGGTGACCTGATGTGTGTCGTGGGGTACCTGATAGGTGAGGTGTGTTGTGGGTACTTGATAGGTGAGGTGTATGCTGACCTAGGGTGAGGTGTGTTGTGGGTACCTGATAGGTGAGGTGTGTTATTGGGTACCTGATAGGTGAGGAGTGTGTTGTGGGTATCCTGATAGGTGAGGTGTGTTGTGGGTACCTGATAGGTGAGGTGTGTTGTGGGTACCTGATAGTGAGGTGTGTCGTGGGTACCTGATAGGTGAGATGTGTCGTGGGTACCTGATAGGTGAGGTACCTGATAGGTGAGATGTGTCGTGGGTGCCTGATAGGTGAGGTATCTGATGGGTGAGGTGTGTCGTGGGTACCTGATAGGTGAGGTGTGTTGTGATGGTGGTGTCGTGGGTACCTGATAGGTGAGGTGTGTCGTGGGTACCTGATAGGTGAGGGTGAGGTGTTGTGGGTATCTGATGGGTGAGGTGAGGTACCTGATAGGTGAGGTGTGTTGGTACCTGATAGGTGAGGTGTCGTGGGTACCTGTGGGTGTGTTGTGGGTACCTGATAGGTGGTGTGTTGTGGGTACCTGATAGGTGAGGTGTGTTGTGGGTACCTGATGGGTGAGGTGTGTTGTGGGTACCTGATAGGTGAGGTGTGTTGTGGGTACCTGATAGGTGAGGTGTGTTTGTGGGTATCTGATAGGTGAGGTGTGTTGTGGGTACCTGATAGGTGAGGTGTGATAGGTGAGAGGTGTCGTGGGTACCTGATAGGTGAGGTGTGTCGTGGGTACCTGATAGGTGAGGTGTGTGTGGGTACCTGATAGGTGAGGTGTGTTGTGGGTACCTGATGTGTGAGGTGTGTTGTGGGTACCTGATAGGTGAGGTGTGTTGGGTACATGATGGGTAGTTGTGTCCTGATAGGTGAGGTGTGTCGTGGGTACCTGATAGGTGAGGTGTGTCGTGGGTACCTGATAGGTGAGGTGTGTCGTGGGTACCTGATAGGTGAGGTGTGTCGTGGGTGCCTGATGGGTGAGGTGTGTTGTGGGTACCTGATAGGTGAGGTGTGTCGTGGGTATCTGATGGAGGTGTGTCGTGGGTGCCTGATAGGTGAGGTGTGTGTGGGTACCTGATAGGTGAGAGTGTGTTGTGGGTACCTGATAGGTGAGGTGTTGTGGGTATCTGATAGGTGAGGTGTGTTGTGGGTACCTGATAGGTGAGGTGTGTTGTGGGTACCTGATAGG
>NW_027013187.1:0-16919 GCF_036934945.1 Oncorhynchus masou masou | reverse complement strand
AGGAACAGTAGGTTAACTGGCTGTTCAGGGCAGAATGACGGCCTGGGAACAGTGGGTTAACTGCCTGTTCAGGGACAGAATGACGGCCTGGGAACAGTGGGTTAACTGCCTGTTCAGGGCAGAATGACGGCCTGGGAACAGTGGGTTAACTGCCTGTTCAGGGGCAGAAATGACGGCCTGGGAACAGTGGGTTAACTGCCTGTTCAGGGCAGAATGACGGCCTAGGAACAGTGGGTTAACTGCCTGTTCAGGGGCAGAATGACGGCCTGGGAACAGTGGGTTAACTGCCTGTTCAGGGGCAGAATGACGGCCTGGGAACAGTGGGTTAACTGCCTGTTCAGGGGGCAGAATGACGGCCTGGGAACAGTGGGTTAACTGCCTGTTCAGGGCAGAATGACGGCCTGGGAACAGTGGGTTAACTGCCTGTTCAGGGCAGAATGATCGGCCTGGGAACAGTGGGTTAACTGCCTGTTCAGGGGCAGAATGACGGCCTGGGAACAGTGGGTTAACTGCCTGTTCAGGGGCAGAATGACGGCCTGGGAACAGTGGGTTAACTGCCTGTTCAGGGGCAGAATGACGGCCTGGGAACAGTGGGTTAACTGCCTGTTCAGGGGGCAGAATGACGGCCTGGGAACAGTGGGTTAACTTCCTGTTCAGGGGGCAGAATGACGGCCTGGAACAGTGGGTTAACTGCCTGTTCAGGGGCAGAATGACGGCCTGGGAACAGTGGGTTAACTGCCTGTTCAGGGGGCAGAATGACGGCCTGGGAACAGTAGGTTAACTGCCTGTTCAGGGGCAGAATGACGGCCTAGGAACAGTGGGTTAACTGCCTGTTCAGGGGCAGAATGACGGCCTAGGAACAGTGGGTTAACTGCCTGTTCAGGGGCAGAGACACAGATCTGTACCTTGTCAGCTCGAGGATTTGAAACACGGTCTAACCACTAGGCTACCCTGCCGCCCCTCCCCTCTAACCACTAGGCTACCTGCCACCTCTACACTCTAACCACTAGGCTACTCAGCCGCCCGACGACATCCCACAATATGCAGCTCCTTCTTATAACAAGTACTACACATGTTGGAATATTTATTCTATCTTTACACTAACTTACATTTAGTGTAAAGGGGGCCATTTTGGGTTGAGACAATCATTCAGTGGGCCGGGACAGATCTTTAATTTGTTCAACTTTTTATTCCCATATTATCAATTATCAATTGAGAGCAAATTCAGAGCAATAGAGCGATGTACAGCACAAATAAATAAATAAATACATAAATAAAATATACACACATCAAATGGGCTACATCACATGTATAAGACCCATATTAAGGGTTTCCTCAGTAGCGAAAATGTCCCTCCTTCTTGACTTAGTTCACCTTGCAATATGTCATTTTTCCGGGGCAGCTCCACTATCTCACTCTCTATTCCAGCACGGTCAGGACGGAGGGCTGTGATGACTGGTCAGAGATGACACTGGCACATGAAAATGGGTCTCAATGAAGTTGAAAAAAACTTCTTGTACTCCATGATATCCTTGAATCTTGACTCAGCTCCAACTTCAACTCTTCCAAACACACGCACACATGCATCATAGCTAAAATGTATGCATGTCTGTCTGGAGGTGGTGACTGATCTGAGTTTTGGGAAATGAACAAACTGTCTGTCAGGTATGAACAGTGTGGTGATTTTGGTTTGAAATGCTGTGACCGCACACAGCATTTTGCCTAGAGTTTTAGCTTTCCCTTGGAGCTGGAGATTCACCATGTTCAGGTGGGAGGTGATGTCCATTAATTAAGCCAGCTTTTATATCCACTGTGGATTGTCCTTCTCTAGCTCCTCTCTCCCCTGGCTTGCAGCAAATTCACAGAGTTGAGGGGAGAGAGAAATCTTTCCAAAACCATGAGACAGCCATCTCACCTCATTGTGAAATATCAAGTCGCTGTATTCTGTCTGTTATTCCTCCAGCAACTGACGGAATTGCCGGTGATTCAGTGCCCTCGCAATAATAATGTTCACAACATGCACAACTTGCTTGTTGCATCACAAGTGCTTCCTGTTGAAAGATCCAATGGAACATAACACATTTGGGAATATCCTCTTCTTTCATCAGGCCTATGAGTCCCTTCTCCCTCCCCTCGCATGATTGGGGCAATGCCAGATTTGACCAATCAATATTATTATCAGCAAAAAATGTAACAAGGGCTATCAGAATATCCTCTCTCGTGTTTGTCCCTGAAGGGCCTGTAAACATAAAAGTTCCTCTCTGAATGACTCATTTTGAGGGAAGAGGATCCAAACACATGATTTTCTGACAATGTCCCTTACATCAGTGCTTTCATCATGCTCAATACTGAAACCTAAGTGCCACTGATATGTCAGTAATCATTTGCTTGTCGATGCCCTCTCCCATGTCTTCTATCCGTCTTGCTATGGTCGAGTCTGAGAGTTGCAGTCGCTTAATTTGCTTTAAAATAGCCTCTTTGTTTGTGAAATCAGCATACAATATTTTGGCTGAGGCCAAAAACATTATTTGACAATCTCCGCGTCTGTGAAGGCCTTCTTGTTTCCCATTTAGTATCGAAAGCAATCTCGTATGCTGCCTACGTCGTTTTCTCTGCAACAGTGCTAGATGTACTTTGAGTGTGCTATTTTGCTGTTTCGGAGGTTGCTTTGTGGTGGATATGTTTTGTCGAAGGTGAACACCGTGTGACTGACATGTCGCTCTGTATTTGCTCGTTTAAAACAGACTGACATTAAGGCAAATAAGACTAAGTGAACTATTCCAATCATGCACTACAAAAAATACTTGTCTGTCCATTTCTCCTGGAACTTTGTGTTCTTCTTGAATCAACCGTAACCTTCTCTTAGCCGTTGGCTACGATATCAGCTGCATTTCCTCACCACATCTTCCTGATTTTCCTGGTTTCTCCGGTGGTTGTTCGTTCATATCTGTCACGTTGTTCTCAAGCTCTTCCCCCTCATTTTCATTGTTAATAGATTTACGTTTATTTTTTTTACAATAAATTGATCCATGTCGACCAGACTACAAAATTAGCTAGTAGCACCGATATGTGTCGGTCGTTGCAGCTGAGCAGTTGCGTTCTATTTTGGCCTTTCTGTTCAACAGCAGCGCGCTGTGCTGCCATCTTTCTGCCATCCAGTGAACAATAGATACATTCATTGAAGTGATTCAGGCCTGCATGAAACACATTGAATTGAAATTGTATCATTGTTATGTTTGATGATGAAAAATAGGTAAATCAACAGCGAGCCACAAATAAAGGGCAGCGGGCGAGCAATGAGTGCCACTGGTGTAGAGCAAGACACAGTAGCCTGCATCGCATCCAGATGTGATTGGGAGTCCCATAGGGTGGGGCAACTGGCCCCGCTGCCCGGGTTTAGCCAGTGTAGATTGTCATTGTAAATAAGAATTTGTTCTTAAAACTGAGTTGCCTAGTTAAATAAAAGGGTACATATATATATATATATATATATATATATTTTTTTTTTTATCTCCGGTTTTCGTCAGTCATCCGAGAAAGTGGTCCAAGGTAGTATCCTCAGTAACTACTGCAGAGGAGCCCAATCTCATGCAGCAGCCTGGATTATACACCTCATCAGTTTGAATTGCCTGTAGCAGCCTGTAGTCTTGAAGGCTCCTTAGCCAGCGAGAGACCTTTTTTAAGACCCTATCTTCCTCTAGTAGTTCAATGATCAGGTCTTTTTGAGGCGACCAGTTGTTTAGACTACTTTAAGTGTATAAATCAGTAAATTATTTTTCATTCCCTCATGGTGAACATGTCACACGTCTCAGGTGTTATTTCAAGTATAAAATCCACAAGTGCTGTAATTTCAAATCATTTCATTCAAACTTTCAGCTTCCTACTTATGAAATGAAACCCTGTGCCCCAATGATTTATAACCTAACGCTACATACTGTATGGTACTGTAATGTATTGTAACCTAATGCTACATACTGTATGGTACTGTAATGTATTGTAACCTAATGCTACATACTGTATGGTACTGTAATGTATTGTAGCCTAATGCTACAGACTGTATGGTACTGTAATGTATTGTAGCCTAATGCTACAGACTGTATGGTACTGTAATGTATTGTAGCCTAACGCTACATACTGTATGGTACTGTAATGTATTGTAGCCTAATGCTACAGACTGTAATGTACTGTAATGTATTGTAGCCTAATGCTACAGACTGTAATGTATTGTAAACAATTGCTACATATTGTATGGTACTGTAATGTATTGTAACCTAATGCTACATACTGTATGGTACTGTAATGTATTGTAGCCTAATGCTACAGACTGTATGGTACTGTAATGTATTGTAACCTAATGCTACATACTGTAATATATTGTAACCTAATGCTACAGACTAATGTATTGTAACCTAATGCTACATACTGTATGGTACTGTAATGTATTGTAACCTAATGCTACAGACTGTAATGTATTGTAACCTAATGCTACAGACTAATATATTGTAACCTAATGCTACAGACTAATGTATTGTAACCTAATGCTACATACTGTATGGTACTGTAATGT
Source organism: Oncorhynchus masou masou (assembly GCF_036934945.1). Taxonomy (NCBI): domain Eukaryota; kingdom Metazoa; phylum Chordata; class Actinopteri; order Salmoniformes; family Salmonidae; genus Oncorhynchus; species Oncorhynchus masou. The sequence continues at coordinate 12,352 of NW_027013187.1, read as the reverse complement.
ATTGTAACCTAATGCTACATACTGTATGGTACTGTAATGTATTGTAGCCTAATGCTACAGACTGTATGGTACTGTAATGTATTGTAACCTAATGCTACATACTGTATGGTACTGTAATGTATTGTAACCTAATGCTACATACTGTATGGTACTGTAATGTATTGTAACCTAATGCTACGTACTGTATGGTACTGTAATGTATTGTAACCTAATGCTACATACTGTATGGTACTGTAATGTATTGTAACCTAATGCTACATACTGTATGGTACTGTAATGTATTGTAGCCTAATGCTACAGACTGTATGGTACTGTAATGTATTGTAGCCTAATGCTACAGACTGTAATGTATTGTAACCTAATGCTACATACTGTATGGTACTGTAATGTATTGTAACCTAATGCTACATACTGTATGGTACTGTAATGTATTGTAGCCTAATGCTACAGACTGTATGGTACTGTAATGTATTGTAACCTAATGCTACATACTGTATGGTACTGTAATGTATTGTAACCTAATGCTACATACTGTATGGTACTGTAATGTATTGTAGCCTAATGCTACAGACTGTATGGTACTGTAATGTATTGTAGCCTAATGCTACAGACTGTAATGTATTGTAACCTAATGCTACAGACTGTAATATATTGTAACCTAATGCTACAGACTAATGTATTGTAACCTAATGCTACATATTGTATGGTACTGTAATGTATTGTAACCTAATGCTACATACTGTATGGTACTGTAATGTATTGTAGCCTAATGCTACAGACTGTATGGTACTGTAATGTATTGTAACCTAATGCTACATACTGTATGGTACTGTAATGTATTGTAGCCTAATGCTACAGACTGTATGGTAATGTAATGTATTGTAACCTAATGCTACATACTGTATGGTAGTGTAATGTATTGTAGCCTAATGCTACATACTGTAATGTATTGTAGCCTAATGCTACATACTGTATGGTACTGTAATGTATTGTAGCCTAATGCTACAGACTGTATGGTACTGTAATGTATTGTAACCTAATGCTACAGACTGTATGGTACTGTAATGTATTGTAGCCTAACGCTACATACTGTATGGTACTGTAATGTATTGTAACCTAATGCTACAGACTGTATGGTACTGTAATGTATTGTAGCCTAATGCTACAGACTGTATGGTACTGTAATGTATTGTAACCTAATGCTACATACTGTATGGTAATGTATTGTAGCCTAATGCTACAGACTGTATGGTACTGTAATGTATTGTAGCCTAACGCTACAGACTGTATGGTACTGTAATGTATTGTAGCCTAACACTACAGACTGTATGGTACTGTAATGTATTGTAGCCTAATGCTACATACTGTATGGTAATGTATTGTAGCCTAATGCTACAGACTGTATGGAACTGTAATGTATTGTAACCTAATGCTACAGACTGTATGGTAATGTATTGTAACCTAATGCTACAGACTGTATGGTACTGTAATGTATTGTAGCCTAATGCTACAGACTGTAATGTATTGTAACCTAAAGCTAAATACTGTACGGTACTGTAATGTATTGTAGCCTAACACTACAGACTGTATGGTACTGTAATGTATTGTAGCCTAATGCTACAGACTGTATGGTACTGTAATGTACTGTAACCTAATGCTACAGACTGTATGGTAATGTATTGTAACCTAATGCTACAGACTGTATGGTACTGTAATGTATTGTAGCCTAATGCTACAGACTGTAATGTATTGTAACCTAAAGCTAAATACTGTACGGTACTGTAATGTATTGTAGCCTAACACTACAGACTGTATGGTACTGTAATGTATTGTAGCCTAATGCTACAGACTGTATGGTACTGTAATGTATTGTAGCCTAATGCTACAGACTGTATGGTACTGTAATGTACTGTAACCTAATGCTACAGACTGTATGGTACTGTAATGTACTGTAACCTAATGCTACAGACTGTATGGTACTGTAATGTATTGTAGCCTAATGCTACAGACTGTATGGTACTGTAATGTGTTGTAGCCTAATGCTACAGACTGTATGGTACTGTAATGTATTGTAGCCTAATGCTACATACTGTATGGTAATGTATTGTAAACTAATGCTACATACTGTATGGTACTGTAATGTATTGTAGCCTAATGCTACATACTATATGGTACTGTAATGTATTGTAACCTAACGCAATAGACTGTATGGTACTGTAATGTATTGTAGCCTAATGCTACAGACTGTATGGTACTGTAATGTATTGTAGCCTAATGCTACAGACTGTATGGTAATGTATTGTTGCCTAATGCTACAGACTGTATGGTACTGTAATGTATTGTAGCCTAATGCTACAGACTGTATGGTAATGTATTGTTGCCTAATGCTACAGAGTGTATGGTACTGTAGTGTATTGTAACCTAATGCTACAGACTGTATGGTACTGTAATGTATTGTAGCCTAACGCTACATACTGTATGGTACTGTAATGTATTGTAGCCTAACGCTACAGACTGTATGGTACTGTAATGTATTGTAGCCTAACGCTACAGACTGTATGGTACTGTAATGTATTGTAACCTAATGCTACAGACTGTATGGTAATGTATTGTTGCCTAATGCTACAGACTGTATGGTACTGTAATGTATTGTAGCCTAACGCTACAGACTATATGGTACTGTAATGTATTGTAGCCTAACGCTACAGACTGTATGGTACTGTAATGTATTGTAACCTAATGCTACAGACTGTATGGTACTGTAATGTATTGTAACCTAATGCTACATACTGTAATGTATTGTAACCTAATGCTACAGACTATGGTAATGTATTGTAACCTAATGCTACATACTGTATGGTACTGTAATGTATTGTAACCTAATGCTACAGACTGTATGGTACTGTAATGTATTGTAGCCTAATGCTACATACTGTATGGTACTGTAATGTATTGTAGCCTAATGCTACAGACTGTATGGTACTGTAATGTATTGTAGCCTAACGCTACAGACTGTATGGTACTGTAATGTATTGTAACCTAATGCTACAGACTGTATGGTAATGTATTGTTGTCTAATGCTACAGACTGTATGGTACTGTAATGTATTGTAGCCTAACGCTACAGACTATATGGTACTGTAATGTATTGTAGCCTAACGCTACAGACTGTATGGTACTGTAATGTATTGTAACCAAATGCTACAGACTGTATGGTACTGTAATGTATTGTAACCTAATGCTACATACTGTAATGTATTGTAACCTAATGCTACAGACTATGGTAATGTATTGTAACCTAATGCTACAGACTGTATGGTACTGTAATGTATTGTAACCTAATGCTACATACTGTAATGTATTGTAACCTAATGCTACAGACTATGGTAATGTATTGTAACCTAATGCTACAGACTGTATGGTACTGTAATGTATTGTAACCTAATGCTACAGACTGTATGGTACTGTAATGTATTGTAACCTAACCCTACAGACTGTAATGTATTGTAGCCTAATGCTACAGACTGTATGGTACTGTAATGTATTGTAACCTAATGCTACATACTGTACGGTACTGTAATGTATTGTAATATTTTGTTAAGCTAATGAACAGGAGGCTGAGATGAGAGCAGAGCAGAGCAGGGTAACTTAATGGACCTGTTTTTACATTCTTCTCTCCTCATTATGGAACAATATGACAACACCCTAGTTAGGAGGAACACAACAGATTACCCACAGTAGGACAGAGCGTCGTCCTTATCCTTCTGGACCTCTCAAGGGGAAAAGGGGGCTCCATCTTCAGCAGCCAGACCACAGGGCCTGGACCGTCGCGTTTATAATGGCAAGAACTGGAAACTAATACATTAGGGAAGTTAGTACCTTCTGTGGTGGACAAAAAACTCCAGAAGGCAGTCCGATCTCAATCCACAGAAAGACTGCTTCATTACAAGCATACGTACAATGGAAAATCGATTTGACTCGCTCTTTGTTCTCTCAGACATTTTATACAGACAGAGGATGGAATGGGTGTTTCACATGCCCTTCAAATGAGTCCGGTACTTCTGCTTATCACCATTTGAGGGCTAACAGGAACCATGATTGTTTGACAGAAAGTTAGAACGGGGAAGTTTAGAAACAGTTGGAAAACAGACATCTAATTGTATCAGGGAATAAAGCAAAACCTTAAGTCCATACAAAAACAACAATTTTTTATTTTTTTTATTTTACTAGGCAAGTCAGTTAATTAAGAACAAATTCTTATTTTCAATGACGGCCTAGGAACAGTGGGTTAACTGCCTGTTCAGGGGCAGAACGACAGATTGTACCTTGTCAGCTCGGGGATTTGTACTTGCAACCTTTTGGTTTCTAGTCCAATGCTCTAACCACTAGGCTACACTGCCACCCCAAATGAGATGTCCTTTTAGGGAATATAACCTGTAATCTAGTATAGTATAGAAATTGGGATAGAAGCATTCTCAGAAGAAACCTGAGACTCAGAAGAAGATATAAGACTTAAGTGTCAAAATTGACAACAAAGTGTAAATAGGATAATTTTGGTAATGAAGTCAGAATCATCCAATACAAGATTTGAAGGTGAGTGCATCAGGATAGGTACGGACGGGATGGGTATGAATGGTTGGGTAGTGATGGGTATGGTTGGATATGGATGGGCATGGTTGGGTATAGATGGGTATGGATAGGATGGGTCTGGATTGGTATGGCTGGGTATGGATGGGTGCGGATGGGATGTGTATGGATGGGTTGGGTATGGGTTGGGTATGGATGGGATGAGTATGGATGGGTTGGATATGGATGGGAATGGATGGGTTGGGTTTAGATGGTTATGGATGGGTTGGGTATGGATGTTATGGATGGGTTGGGTATGGATGGGTTGGGTTTGAATGGTTTGGGTTGGGATGGGTTGGGTATCGATGGGTATGGGATGGGATATGTATGGATGAGTATGGATGGGTTGAGTATGGATGGGTATGGGATGGGATATGTATGGATGAGTATGGATGGGTTGAGTATGGATGGGTTGGGTATGGATGGGTATGGATGGTTGGGTATGGATGAGTATGGATGGGTTGGGTATCGATGGGTATGGATGGTTGGGTATGGATGGGTTGGGTATGGATGGGTTGGGTATGGATGGTATGGATGCGTTGGGTATGGATGGGTCTGACTGGGTATGGATGGGATGGGTATGGATGAGTATGGATGGGATGGGTATGGATGAGTATGGATGGGTTGGGTATGGATGAGTATGGATGGTTATGGATGGGCATGGTTGGGTTGGGTGTGGATGGGATGGGTATGGATGGGTTGGGTATGTATGAGTATGGATGGTTATGGATGGGCATGGTTGGGTTGGGTGTGGATGGGATGGGTATGGATGAGTTTGGATGGGTTGGGTATGGATTGTTATGGATGTGTTGGGTATGGTTGGGTGTTGATGGGTTGGGTATGGATTGGTATGAATGGGTTGGATTTGAATGGGTTGGGTATAGATGGGTTGGTTATAGATGGGTTGGGTTCGGGTGGGTATGGAGGGGATTGGTATGGATGGGTTGGGTATGGATGGGTTGGGTTCAGGTGGGTATGGAGGGGATTGGTACTGATGGGTTGGGAATGGAGGGGATTGGTACTGATGGGTTGGGTATGGATGGGATGGGTATGGTTGGGTATGGATGGGATGGGTATGGATGGGTTGGGTAAGGATGGGTTGGGTATGGATGGGTATGGAGGGGATTGGTATGGATGGGTTGGGTATGGATGGGTTGGGTATGGATGGGTTGGGTATGGATGGGGATGGTTGGGCGTTGATGGGTTGGGTATGGATTGGTATGGATGGGTTGGGTGTGGATGGGTTGGGTGTGGATGGGTTGGGTATGGATGGGTTGGGTATGGATGGGTTGGGTATGAATGGGTTGGATTTGAATGGGTTGGATTTGAATGGGTTGGGGCTGGATGGGTTGGGTATGGTTGGGTATTGATGGGTTGGGTATGGATGGGATTGGTGTGGATGGGTTGGGTGTGGATGGGATTGGTATGGGTATGGATGAGTGACTGGGTATGGATATGGATGGGATGGGTATGGATGGGTTGGGTATGGATTGGTATGAATGGGTTGGATTTGAATGGGTTGGGTATGTATGGGTTGGGTATGGATGGGTTGGGTATGGATGGGTATGGATGGGTATGGATTGGATGGGTTGGGTATGGATGGGGTGGTTATGGATGGGTATGGATGGGTTGGGTATGGATGGGTTGGGTGTGGATGGGTTGGGTTCGGGTGGGTATGGATGGGTTGGGTAAGGATGGGTTGGGTATGGATGGGTTGGGTTCGGGTGGGTATGGAGGGGATTGGTATGGATGGGTTGGGTATGGATGGGTTGGGTTCGGGTGGGTATGGAGGGGATTGGTATGGATGGGTTGGGTATGGATGGGTTGGGTATGGATGGGTTGGGTATGGATGGGGATGGTTGGGTATTGATGGGTTGGGTATGGATTGGTGTGGATGGGTTGGGTGTGGATGGGTTGGGTGTGGATGGGTTGGGTATGGATGGGTTGGGTATGGATGGGTTGGGTATGGATGGGTTGGGTATGGATGGGTTGGGTATGGATTGGTATGGATGGGTTGGGTGTGGATGGGTTGGGTATGGATGGGATTGGTGTGGATGGGTTGGGTGTGGATGGGTTGGGTATGGATGGGATTGGTATGGGTATGGATGAGTGACTGGGTATGGATTGGGATGGGTATGGATGGGTTGGGTATGGATTGGTATGAATGGGTTGGATTTGAATGGGTTGGGTATGGATGGGTTGGGTATGGATGGGTATGGATGGGTATGGATTGGTTGGGTATGGATGGGGTGGTTATGGATGGGTATGGATGGGTTGGGTATGGATGGGTTGGGTTCGGATGGGTATGGATGGGTTGGGTGTGGATGGGTTGGGTTCGGATGGGTATGGATGGGTTGGGTATGGATGGGTTGGGTATGGATGGGTTGGGTATGGATGGGGTGGTTATGGATGGGTATGGAGGGATTGGTATGGATGGGTAGGGTGTGGATGGGTAGGGTGTGGATGGGTTGGGTGTGGATGGGTTGGGTGTGGATGGGTTGGGTGTGGATGGGTTGGGTGTGGATGGGTTGGGTGTGGATGGGTTGGGTTCGGATGGGTATGGAGGGGATGGGTTGGGTATGGATGGGGTGGTTATGGATCGTATGGATGGGTATGGAGGGGATTGGTATGTATGGGTTGGGTATGGATGGGTTGGGTTCGGGTGGGTATCGAGGGGATTGGTATGGTTGGGTATGGATGGGATGGGTATGGATGGGTTGGGTATGGATGGGGTGGTTATGGATGGGTTGGGTTTGGGTGGGTATGGAGGGGATTGGTATGGAGGGGATTGTTATGGATGGGTTGGATTTGAATGGTTTGGGTATTGTTGGGTTGGGTATGGATGGGTATGGATGGTTTGGATTTGAATGGTTTGGGTTTGGATGGGTATGGATGGGTTGTGTATGGATGGGTATGGATGGGTTGGGTGTGGATGTGTATGGATGGGATGGTTAAGGATGGGTTGGGTATGGATGGGTATGGATGTGTTGGGTATGGATGGGTATGGATGTGTTGGGTATGGATGGGATGGTTAAGGATGGGTATGGATGGGATGGCTATGGATGGGTATGGATTGGATGGGTTGGTTATGGATGGGTGTGGATGGGTTGGGTTCGGATGGGTATGGAGGGGATTGGTATGGTGAGGTATGGATGGGTTGGGTATGGATGGGTATGGATTGGATGGGTTGGGTATGGATGGGGTGGTTATGGATGGTATGGATGTGTTGGGTATGGATGGGTTGGGTATGGATGGGTTGGGTATGGATGGGTTGGGTATGGATGGGTTGGGTATGGATGGGTATGGATTGGATGGGTTGGGTATGGATGGGGTGGTTATGGATGGTATGGATGTGTTGGGTATGGATGGGTATGGATTGGATGGGTTGGGTATGGATGGGGTGGTTATGGATGGTATGGATGTGTTGGGTATGGATGGGTTGGGTATGGATGGGTTGGGTATGGATGGGTTGGGTATGGATGGGTTGGGTATGGATGGGTATGGATGGTTTGGGTATTGTTGGGTATGGATGGTTTGGGTTGTGTATGGATGGGTATGGATGGGTTGGGTATGGATGAGTATGGATGGGTATGGTTAAGGATGGGATTGGTATGGATGAGTATGGATGGGATGGTTATGGATGGGCATGGTTGGGTTGGGTCTGGATGGGTATGGATGGGTTGGGTTGGGTCTGGATGGGTATGGATGGGATGGATAGGTTGGGTAGGGTATGGATGGATTGGATATGGATGAGTTTGGATGGGTTGGGTATGGAAGGGGTGGGTATGGATGGGTTGGGTAAGGATGGTTATGAATGGGATGGGTCTGGATTGGTTGTGATGGGTATGGATTCGATGGATATGGATGGGTTGGGTATTGATGGGATGTGTATGGATGAGTATGGATGGGTTGGGTATGGTTGGTTATTGATGGGTTGGGTATTGATGGGTTGGGTATCGATTGGTATGAATGGGTTGGATTTGAATGGTTTGGGTATAGATGGGTTGGGTCTGGATGGGTTGGGTATGGATGGGATGTGTATGGATGAGTATGGATGGGATGGTTAAGGATGGGATTGGTATGGATGTGTATGGATGGGTTGGGTATGGATGGCTATGGATGTGTTGGGTATGGATGGCTATGGATGTGTTGGGTATGGATGAGATGGGTATGGCTGGGTATGATTGGGTAAGGATGGGATGGTTATGGATGGGATGGATGGGTTGTGTATGGATGGGTTGGGTATGGATGGGATGGGTATGGATGGGATGGCTATGGATGGGATGGCTATGGATGGTTATGGATGGGTATGGATAGGATGGCTATGGATGAGATGGGTATGGATGGGTTGGGTATGGATTGGTATGAATGGGTTGGATTTGAATAGGTTGGGTTCGGGTCGGTATGGAGTGGATTGGTATGGATGGGTTGGGTATGGATGGGTATGGTTGGGTTGGGTATGGATTGGTATGAATGGGTTGGGTATAGATGGGTTGGGTTCGGGTGGGATTGGTATGGATGGGTTGGGTATGAATGGGTTGGATTTGAATGGGTTGGGGCTGGATGGGTTGGGTATGGTTGGGTATTGATGGGTTGGGTATTGATGGGTTGGGTATGGAAGGGTTGGGTATAGATGGGTTGGGTATAGATGGGTTGGGTATGGATGGGTTGGGTATGGATGGGTTGGGTTCGGGTGGTTATGTAGGGGATGGGTATGGATGGGTTGGGTATGGATGAGTTCTGATGGGTTGGGTATGGATTGTTATGGATGTGTTGGGTATTGATGGGTTGGGTATGGATTGGTATGAATGGGTTGGATTTGAATGGGTTGGGTATAGATGGGTTGGGTCGGGTTGGGTATGGATGGGTTGGGTAAGGATGGGTATGAATGGGATTGGTCTGGATTGGTATGGATAGGTATGGATGGATATGGATGGGTTGGATATGGTTGGTTATTGATGGGTTAGGTATGAATGGGTTGGATTTGAATGGGTTGGGTATGGATGGGTTGGGTTCGGGTGGGTATGGAGGGTATTGGTATGGATGGGTTGGGTATGGATGGGTTGGATTTGAATGGGTTGGATTTGAATGGGTTGGGGCTGGATGGGGATGGATGGGTTGGGTATGGTTGGGTATGGATGGCATGGCTATGGATGGTATGGATAGGATGGCTATGGATGTGTTGGGTATGGATGAGATGGGTATGGATGAGTATGACTGGGTATGGATATGGATGGGATGGGTATGGATGGGTTGGGTATGGATGGGTATGAATGGGTTGGATTTGAATGGGTTGGGTATAGATGGGTTGGGTATAGATGGGTTGGGTATAGATGGGTTGGGTATAGATGGGTTGGGTATAGATGGGTATGGATGGGTTGGTATGGATGGGTTGGCTATGGATGGGTATGGATTGGATGGGGTGGTTATGGATTTGTGTGGTTATGGATGGGTATGGATGGGATTGGTATGGATGGGTTGGGGTGGGTATGGAGGGGATTGGTATGGTTGGGTATGGATGGGATGGGTATGGATGAGTATGGATGAGATGGGTATGGATGGGGTGGTTATGGATGGGTTGGGTTTGGTTCGGGTGGGTATGGAGGGGATTGGTATGGATGGGTTGGGTATGGATGGGTTGGGTATGGATGGTTTGGGTATGGATGGTTTGGGTATTGTTGGGTATGGATGAGTATGGATGGGTTGGGTATGGCTGGGTTGGGTCTGGATGGGCATGGTTGGGTATGGATGGGTATGGTTGGGTATGGATGGTTATGGTTGGGTTGCGTCTGGATGGGCATGGTTGGGTATGGATGGTTATGGATGGGATGGGTCTGGATTGGATGGATATGGATGGGTTGGGTATTGATGGGTTGGTTATGGATTGGTATGAATTTGTTGGATTTGAATGGGTTGGGTATGGTTGGTTATTGATGGGTTGGGTATTGATGGGTTGGGTATCGATTGGTATGAATGGGTTGGATTTGAATGGTTTGGGTATAGATGGGTTGGGTCTGGATGAGTTTGGATGGGTTGGGTATGGATGGCTATGGATGTGTTGGGTATGGATGAGATGGGTATGGCTGGGTATGACTGGGAATGGGTATGGATGGGTATGGATGGGTTGGGTATGGATTGGTATGAATGGGTTGGATTTGAATGGGTTGGGTATAGATGGGTTGGGTCGGGTTGGGTATGGATGGGTTGGGTAAGGATGGGTATGAATGGGATGGGTCTGGATTGGTATGGATAGGTATGGATGGTATGGCTATGGATGGATATGGATGGGTTGGATATGGTTGGTTATTGATGGGTTAGGTATGAATGGGTTGGATTTGAATGGGTATGGATGAGTATGGATGGGTTGGGTTTGGGTGGGTATGAAGGGGATTGGTATGGATGGGTTGTGTATGGATGGGTTGGATTTGAATGGGTTGGATTTGAATGGGTTGGGGCTGGATGTGGCTGGATGGGTTGGGTATGGTTGGGTATTGATGGGTTGGGTATGGATGGGATGGCTATGGATGGGTATGGATAGGATGGCTATGGATGTGTTGGGTATGGATGAGATGGGTATGGATGAGTATGACTGGATATGGATGGGATGGGTATGGATGGGTATGGATGGGTTGGGTATGGATTGGTATGAATGGGTTAGATTTGAATGGGTTGGGTATAGATGGGTTGGGTCTGGGTGGGTATAGATGTGTTGGGTAAGGATGGGTTGGGTATAGATGGGTTGGCTATGGATGGGTATGGATTGGATGGGGTGGTTATGGATTTGTGTGGTTATGGATGGGTATGGATGGGTTGGGTATGGATGTGTTGGGTATGGATGGGTTGGGTATGGATGGGTTGGGTATGGATGGGTTGGGGTGGGTATGGAGGGGATTGGTATGGTTGGGTATGGATGGGTTGGGTATGGATTGGTATGAATGGGTTGGATTTGAATGGGTTGGGTATAGATGGGTTGGGTATAGATGGGTTGGGTATAGATGGGATGGCTATGGATGGGGTGGTTATGGATGGGGTGGTTATGGATGGGGTGGTTATGGATGGGGTGGTTATGGATGGGTATGGAGTGGATTGGTATGGATGGGTTGGGTATGGATGGGTATGGTTGGGTTGGGATGAGTTTGGATGGGTTGGGTATGGATGGGGTGGTTATGGATGGGTATGGATGGGTTGGGTAAGGATGGGTTGGGTATGGATGGGTTGGTTTCGGTGGGTATGGAGGGATTGGTATGGATGGGATGAGTTTGGATGGGTTGGGTATGGATGGGTATGGATGGGTTGGGTATTGATGGGTTGGGTATGGATGGGTTGGGGCTGGATGGGGATGGATGGGTTGGGTATGGTTGGGTATTGATGGGTTGGGTATGGATTGGTATGGAAGGGTTGGGTATAGATGGGTTGGGTATGGATGGGTTGGGTATGGATGGGTTGGGTATGGATGGGTTGGGTATGGATGGGGATGGATGGGTTGGGTATGGTTGGGTATTGATGGGTTGGGTATGGATTGGTATGGAAGGGTTGGGTATAGATGGGTTGGGTATGGATGGGTTGGGTATGGATGGGTTTGGTTCGGGTGGTTATGTAGGGGATGGGTATTGATGGGTTGGGTATGGATTGTTATGGATGTGTTGGGTATTGATGGGTTGGGTTGGGTCGGGTTGGGTATGGATGGGTTGGGTATTGATGGGTTGGGTATGGATGTGTATGGACGG